>NW_007726463.1:447547-557701 GCF_000696425.1 Galeopterus variegatus
AAAGTTAGCAGATGGAAAGAAATCATTAAGATCAGAGCAGAACTTAATGAAATTGAAACCCAAAAATGATACAAAAATCAATGAATCAAAAACTTGGTTTTTGAAAAGATAAATAATATTGACAATCCATTAGTATGGCTAACTAAAAAGAAGAAGAGAGAAGACCCAAATAATTAAAATTAGAAATGAAAAAGGTGATATTACAACTGATACCTCTGAAATTCAAGGAATCATTCAAGACTACTATAAACAAATATATGCCAACAAATTTGAAAATCTGGAGGAAATGGATAAATTTCTGGACACACACAATCTACCAAAACTGAGCCAAGATGATGTAGAAAATCTGAATAGACCAATAACAATAAAAGAGACTGAAGCTGTTATCAGAAGGCTCCCAACAAAGAAAACCCCTGGATCACATGGATTCACAGCAGAATTTTATGAAACATTCAAAGAGGAATTGACACCAATTCTCTACAAACTATTCCAAAAGATTGAAATAGAGGCAATTCTTCCAAACTCATTCTGTAAAGCAAACATCACCCTTATATCAAAACCAGGTAAAGATACATCAAAAAAAGAAATCTACAGGCCAATATCCTTGATGAATATAAATGCCAAAATTCTCGACAAAATACTAGCTAACAGAATACAGCAACACATACACAAAATTATACACCACAACCAAGTGGGATTCATCCCAGGGATGCAAGGTAGGTTCAACATACACAAATCAATAAATGTGATACACCATATCAATAAAATCAAACACAAGGAACATATGATCTTCTCTATAGATGCTGAAAGAGCATTTGATAAAATTCAACACTCATTCATGATAAAGACTCTCTACAAGTTATAGATAGAAAGTATCTCAAAATAATTAAAGCCATATATGATGAACCCACTGCCAATTTCATCCTGAATGAAACAGGAACTAGAAAAGGATGCCCACTCTCACCACTCCTATTCAACATAGTATTGAAAGTAGTAGCCAGAGCAATCAGAGAAGAGAAGGAAATAAAGGGCATCCAGATTGGAAAAGATGAAGTCAAACTGTCCCTGTTTGCAGATGACATGATGCTATATATTGAACAGCCTAAAGCCTCTACAAAAAAACCTCTTAGAGCTGATAAATGTTTTCAGCAAAGTTGCAGAATACAAAATCAACACACAAAGAACAGTAGCATTTCCATTCTCCAATAGTTAACATGCAGAAAGAGAAATCAAGAAAGCTTGCCCATTTACTATGGCCACCAAAAAAATAAAATACTTAGGAATAGAGTTAACCAAGGATGTGAGAAATCTCTATAATGAGAACTACAAACCACTACTGAGAGAAATTAAAGAGGACACAAGAAGATGGAAAGATATCCCATGCTCTTGGATTGGAAGCACCAACGTTGTGAAAATGTCCACACTACCTAAAGTAATATACAAATTCAATGCAATCCCCATCAAAATTCCAATGACGTTTTTCTCATAAATGGAAAAACTATCCAGACATTTATATGGCATAACAAAAGATCACACATAGCCAAAGCAATTCTGAGCAAAAAATAAATAAATAAAATAAGATAAAGCTGGAGGAATAACACTACCTGACTTTAAAATATACTACAAAGCTATAATAACCAAAACAGCATGGTACTGGCATAAAAAGACACACTGATCAATGGAAGAGAAGAGAGAATCCAGAAATCAACCCACACACCTACAGCCATCTGATCTTTGACAAAGGCACAATGACTACATACTGGGAAAGAGACTGCCTCTTCAGCAAATGGTGCTGGGATAACTGGATATCAATATGCAGGAGAATGAAAGTAGACCCATACCTCTCACTGTATACTAAAATCAACTCAAAATGGATTAAAGAATCAAATATACACACTGAAACAATAAAACTTCTTATAGAAAACATAGAAGAAACACTACAGGAAGCAGGACTGGGCACAGACTTCATGAATATGACCCCCAAAGCATGGGCAACCAAAGGAAAAATAAACAAATGGGATTATATCAGACTAAAAAGCTTCTGCACAGCAAAAGAAATATTATATCAGACTAAAAAGCTTCTGCACAGCAAAAGAAATAATTAACAGAGTTAAAAGTCAACCAACAGAGTAGAAGAAAATATTTGCAAAATATACATCTGACAAAGGATTAATATTCAGAATATACAAGGAACTGAAACAGCTTTACAACAACAACAACAAAAAAAAGTAACCCAATTAAAAAATGGGCAAAAGAGCTAAATAGTCATTTCTCAAAGGACGATATACGAATGGCCAACAGACACATGAAAAAATGCTCAACATCACTCAGAATTCAGGAGATACAAGTCAAAACTACACTGAGATACCATCTCACCCCAGTTAGGACAGCTAATATCCAAAAGACTATGGATGATAAGTGCTGCTGAGGTTGTGGAGAAAAAGGAACTCTCATACATTGTTGGTGGGACTGCAAAATGGTGCAGCCTCTATGGAAAATGGTATGGAGGTTCCTCAAACAATTGCAGATAGATCTACCATATGACCCAGCTATCCCACTGCTGGGAATATACCCGGAGGAATGGAAGTCATCAAGTCGAAGGTATACCTGTTCCCCAATGTTCATTGCAGCACTATTTGCAATAGCTAAGAGTTGGAACCAGCCCAAATGTCCATCATCAGATGAGTGGATAAGGAAAATGTGGTATATCTACACAATGGAATACTCATGCTGCTATAAAAAAGAATGAAATACTGCCATTCGCGGTAACCTGGATGGACCTAGAGAGAATTATATTAAGTGAAATGAGGCAGGCACAGAAAGAGAAATATCACATTTTCTCACTTATTTGTGAGAGCTAAAAATAAATAAATAAATAAATACACAAATACCCCGGGGGGAGGGGGAGGGGAAGACACAACAATTACAATACCTTGAAGTTGATATGACAAGGGAACAGATATGAGGTTTTTGGGAGGGAGGGGGGAGCGGGAGGAGGGAGGGCGGTTTCGGTAATGGGCCACAATAATCAACCACATTGTATATTGACAAAATAAAATAAAATTAAAAAAAATAAAAACGAAAAAAATAAAAATAAAAAGTAACAATTTTCCTTATGTAAATTTATTATTTTATTGTGAAATAATTTGAGTCATAAGTGCTTAAGACTGGCGATCAAACCTAAAACAGAACAAAAAAAGAAATCAAAGTCTAACTTAATTCTACCTTACCACAATGTCAGGGATAAAATTTTACTGAAAGTTGGAAGTTCAAACTTTGGGTTTTAGAATATATAAGAAATGCTTTATTTTCCACTAAAATGTAATTTAGAAAATAAAATTTTTATGAATAATTTTATATTAATTAAGTTGTGGGGATTTGGGAAATACTCTAGAGGCAGATATTGATAGTACCTTCATAAATATTTGGTTTTGTACCATGCATTATGTTTGCTTATTTTTTAGAAATTGTCCTTAATTTTTTATAGGAAGTACAATGTGTAATTTTAACAGAATGGAGGTATTTTTACTTCAAATTAGGCCACCACCATTTTTGGTTGTTGAAAACTATTTTTTTAGGAATAGTAATATCCATACATCAGGCACTCTAAAAGTGGTCCATACACATGTTTCAGAAAAATTTAGTTAGGCTTCAATTTTTCAATCATGCAAAATGATAAAATATACCTTAATCTATTGAAATTAATTCAAGAGATATGCATTTTTATCTTTATTATTAAATAAATGTGTATTGTGGACAGATACATATTCTCTTTGGATCTAATTATAAGAGATTTGGTATAAAAAATGGTTTTCAAAACAATCTGAACAGTGGAATTGTTTTATCAGAGGTAATTAAATCCCATTACATAAAACAGAAAAACTGACAGATTCTATGACAAAAGTCAAGAACCCTGCACACTTCACTACCCATTAGTTTCAGATTTCTTCCCTCTACCACTCACCTTTGCGCAAAAGAAAACTCCCAGAACCTAATGGTTTGGGAATATCATTGACTATCTGGATTAGTTTGTTTTTGGATCTCACCTGGTTCTGATGTGTTACATTTGTAACTCTAAAAACAGTTAATTATACCAAGCCTCAAATATCAGTTTACTGCTGCAAACAATTTAATATTACTATTAAATAAAATACCAAATTAAGTTAAAATCTTACTCTTTAAAATTATACCATAGCTATAGAGTTGCATGTGTGGTCTCTAGTGCATAGTAAGTATATAATTAGTGTGAGTTCTATTTTTTCCACTCCTCATACTAATCAATGATAGCAGAGCAAAGTTAGTATCTACATAGAAGGGAAAAAAAAGTCCCAATTAACTTAGAAGTTTGAATGTTATTATATTAGACCTGGGCTTTGTAAAACACTGTCATTCAATAAGTAATTTTAATTGGATATCTAATGGAATTGCTTTAAAATTCAAAGTAAATTATAACCTTTTTTTTTTTTTTTTTTTGGTTTGCTCCATGCAGTATTCAGGACTGATTTTTCAGTATAGTCTGATTTTCTTTCTTTCTGAAGTTTCTGCTGTACCAATGCATAGGTGAGTGCTGTCGATAGCCCTCTGTTAGGTGTTACCAGTAGGATATGAATAGAGGGTTGCTGGCTCTGAGGAAGAGTCAAAAGCATTCAAACATCACTAGGAAAGAGTTATAGGAAATCAGAAACTTTCTAATTTTCAGTAAGACTTGCTCGGTGTTGCTCCCGCGCCTCGCTCAGCCAGCGAGCGGGAACCGGTCTGTATGTGGGATCTGAACCCTCGGCGGGAGCGCCGCCGCGCCCTCCAAGCGGTGCACTATCGCAGTGCGCCACTGGGCCGGCCCTCAAGGGTTAGTTTTTTGTAAAGATAAAATCAATAAACCTTTAGCTAGGCTAAGATAAAAGAGAGAAGACTGAAAGAATAAAATTAGAAAAGAAAAAGGAGACATTACAACTGATACCACAGAAATACAAAGGATAATAAGAGACTATTATATACAACTACATTATATACCAACAAACTGCATGACCTAGAAGAAACAGAAAAATTCCTAAAAACATATGACCTATCAAGACTGAAACATAAAGAAATAGAAAATCTGAATAGACCAATAATGAGCAAGGACCAATAATAGACCAATTGAGAGAGTAATCAAAACTCTCCCATCAAAGAAAAGAGAGGACCTGAGAGCTTCACTGCTGAATTTTACCAAACAGTTAAAGAATACCAATGCTTCTTAAACTCTTCCAAAATTTTGGAGAGAAGGGAATACTTCCTAACTCATTTTACAAGACTGGTATTATCCTGATACCAAAGCCAGACAAGATTACTATAAGAAAAGAAAACGGCAGGCCACTATCCCTGATGAGTATAGATACAAAAATCTTCAACAAAATACTAGCAAACCAAATTCAATAGCACCTTAAAAGGATCATTTATTATGATCAAGTGAAATTTATCAACACATGTAAATGAATAAATATGATATACAATATTAATAGAATGAAAGACAAAAATGTATAAAAAATGCAGAAAACGCAACTGACAAAATTCAACATTCTTTCATAATAAAAACTCTCAACAAATTAGGTGTAAAAGGAATCTACTTCAACACAATAAAAGCCATGTTACAAGCCCCCCACAGCAAACATTATACTCAACAGCATTTCCATTTTTAGTTTTTTGAAGGATCTCAATACTATTTTCCATAATAGCTATACTAATTTATATTCCCACCAACAGTGTATAAGAGTTCCTCTTTCTCCAAATCCTTGCCCACATTTGTCTTTTTGGTAATAGCCATTCTAACTGGAGTAAGATAATATCTCATTGTAGTTTTGATTTGCATTTCCTTGATGATTAGTGAGGTTGAGTATTATACCTGTTGGCCATGTGTATGTCTTCTTTTGAGGAATGTTTATTCAGATCATTAGCCCATTTTTAATTAAATTATTTAATTTTTTGCTGTTGAGTTGTTTAAGTTCCTTGTATATTAACTTTTTGTCAAATGAATAATTTGCAAATATTTTTTCTAATCCTGCCAGTTGCCTTTTTGCTTTGACTGTTTCCTTTGCTGTGTAAAAGCTTTTTAGTTTTATGTAATCCCATTTGTCTATTTTTGCTTTTGCTGTCTGTGCTTTAGAGGTCTTCTCTGTTAAATTTTTGCCCAGACCAATGTCTTGGGGAGTGTTTCCCATAAGTTTTCTTCTAGTAGTTTTATAGTGTCAGATCTTACTTTTAAGTCTTTAATTCATTTTGGGTTGATTTGGGTATATGGTGAGAGACAAGGGTCTAGCTTCTTATTAGTATGCTGAACAGACACCTGCTCCCCCATGTTTATTGCAGCACTATTTACAATAGCTGAGATATGAAATCAACCTAGGTGTCCATTGACAGACGAATGGATAAAGAAAATGTGGTATTTATGCACAATGAAATACTAGTCAGCCACGAAAGTAATGAAATCTTGTCATTTGTGGCAACCTGATGCTTTGCAGGATGAGCCTGGAAAACATTATGTTAAGTGAAATAAATAGGGAACAGAAAGATAAATACTGCATGGTCTCATTCATGTGAGAACTTTAAAAAAACAAAACAAAAAACAAAAAACTTGAGTCTATAGAAGTAGAGAGTAGAATTATAGTTACTAGAGGCTTAGAAGGGGTGGGGAAAGGAGAAATAGAGAAATGTTGGTTAATGGATAGAAAATCACAGGTAGATAGGAAAAATAAGTTCTAGTGGTCTACAGTAATTTTAGATATCTATAATTAACAATAATTTATATTATGTTCTCAATTGGCTAGAAGAGAGGAGCTCTAATGCTCTCATCACAAAGAAATGATACATTTCACAATGATGAATATGCTGATTACCATGATTTGATCATCACACATTGTATATATGAATAGAAATATAACTCTGTGCTCCATAAATGTGCACAATCAATACATGCCAATAAATAAATAAGTAAATAAATATCCAAAAAAAAAGCAGAAATACACAAATACACAAACGGGATTGTGTGTATCTCTCTACATATATATATATATATATATATATATATATATATATATATATACACACATACAAACACAAACAATGGAAAACTATACAGTCTTAAAAAAAGAAAATTCTGTCACTTGTGACAACATGAATGAACCTAGAGGACATTATGGTAAGTGAAATAAGCCAGGCACAGAAAGACAAATACCCCATGACCTCATTTATATGTCGAATCTAAAAACGTTGAACCCATATAATCAGAGAGTAGAATGGTAGTTACCAGGAGCTGAGTAGGCCAGGGGGGTTGGGGAGATGATGGCTAAAGGACACAAAGTTTCATTTAAACAGGAGGAATGAATTCAGGAGGTCTACTGTACAACATGGTATTTATAGTTAATAACAATTCATTGTATACTTAAAAGTTGCTAAGAGAGTACATTTCAAATGTTCTGACCACAAAAAATGATACATATGTGAGTAACAGATATGTTAATTAGCTTGAGTTAGTCATTCAACAATGTATTAATATGATGTATGAAAACATCACATTGTACATTATAAAAATATACAATTTTTGTCAATTAAAAATTAATAAATTTAAAAATTATTAAACTATGGTCTACCTAGATTTAAAAATTGAGAGATATTGAAAAATAGCTACTCTCTACAATATAGTGCTATTTTATCCTTCCATTAATAGCTCAGAATATTAACATTGGATATCAGAATTTTTAAAATTTTAGCCAGCCTGTAAAGTAAAGGTGATATTTCATTATGTTTTAATTTACATTTCTTTGATTATTGTGTGGTTAAGAATTCTTATATACACTATAACTTACATTGTTTCTTTTTTGTTCTTTTGCTCACTTGTTCTTATTCCATATTCATATTTTAGTTATATACTATTTTATGAATTATGATTTTTAAAATATACAAAGTATATTTTATTTTCTCTATTATGAGTTACAAATATATTCAGTCATTTTTGTCCTTAGACTAAATATGTATTTCACACACAAACTTATAATTTTTAAATTGATCAATGTATTTCTCTTAAGTTTTATGGATTTTATATCAAAATATGCTGGCAAGGGTTTGGAGAGAAGGGAACACTCCTACACTGTTGGTGAGACTGTAAATTAGTACAACCACTATGGAAAACAGTATGGAGGTTTCTCAAACAACTACAGATAGATCTTCTGTATTATCCAGCAATCCCTCTTCTGGGTATATACCCAGAGAATGGAAATCATCATATCAAAGGGATACCTGCACTCCCATGTTCATTGCAGATCCATTTACAATAGCCAGGATATAGAACCAACCTAAATGTCCATCAACGGATGACTGGATAAGGAAACTGTGACATGTATACACCATGGAACACTCTGCCATAAAAAAGAATGAAATACTCGCATTGCAACAACATGGATGAACCTGGAGAAACTTATGTCAAATGAAATAAGCAAAGCACAGAGGGATAAATATCGCATGTGCTCACTCATATGTGGGAGATAAGAGATAAAGAAGGAAAGAAAAAAACACCATAGTAGTGCATTGGTCTTACAGAGGGAGGGAGCATTCCTAGGGCTACAAAGTGGAGTGGGGGGGAACGGGGAGGAAGAGGGAGGTTGGGGGATAATTGGGTGAAGGACATGGAGTACGAAAGTTATTTCTGGTAATGGGTATGGTGCCAGTAGGAATCTGGACCTCACGTCATGGTCATGAAGGATGACAATAGCTTTGTATCTCATGAATATTCATAATAAAAATTAGTTAATTAATTAATTATTTATTTAAAAAGAAAAAAGAAAGATATTCAAAAATAGATGAAATAGGAACACTATTGAGCGCTTCTTTATATTTTGTTAAATCTAGATGCATGTTAATAATGTGTTTGTTAAATAGAACCCAAGTTTTAAAATGCTTTGCTCTGAATAATTGAGTTAAAGTTTCAGAATGGGTTCTGCTAATGACAAAGTCATCAATGTCTAGATGCCTGCAAATATTATTGAAAAATATATTTTTATGGAATGTAAAAGGAATAAAAATAGTATTTTAAATTAATTTATTTTTTCATATAAAATGTTTTTGAATGTTTTACATAAAATAGTTCAAATTATTAATGTCTTATTAAATTAGAAAGTTAAATGTTGTAATTAAATATTTAACTATTTCTTATATGTAGCTCAAGGTTTTTATGTTAAGTTGGCTAAAATACATATTTTTTCATCTTCACATTTGAAAATGAAGGACACATTATATTCAGAATTGCCTTATATTTAGATATATACAATGGTTTGTGCAAAAATACTGTGAGAGTACAGAGTCGAAGTTTGCACTTAATTTTATTTAACTACAAGAAATAGTCTTCAGGCTATAATTTGTTGTCTTTAAAGGTGTATTCATCACACTCTGTTTTATTCGCATCTAAAACTCCATGTGTGCTGCTTGTATACCACCACAATGTTTAGCTGTTGCTAGGAATTGAATGTCCCCAAAACTGAATGAAGTTTGATCCCCATTGTAAGAGTATTAAGAGGCTGGGAAATTCAATATGGTAATTAAGGTGGGGCCTTGAAAAAGTGATTGGATTGTGAGGACTATGTTCTGGTAATGGATTGGTCCACTCATGGAGAATGGGCTTGGTTCTGATGGCTTTAAAAGGAGAGCTACTGAGAAGCTTATCTCTTTCTCTTGCTAAGCTATTCAACCTGAGACACACCCTGCATCACTGTAGAGAGTCACCACCCACCAACAAGGCCCTCACCAGATGCGTTCCCTGTAGTTTGGACTTCCCAGCCTCTGAAACTGTAAGAAATAAATTTTATTTCTTTATAAATTACCCAGTTTCAGGTATTTTGTTATAAGCAGCAGAGACAGACTAATATAGCTGTACATATGGTTAGTTGTATACTTGCTTATATTCCACACTACTCTGTAAACTATATAAACGTACATAGTTTTAAACTCATTTTTATATGATTTATGTATATTCATAAAACCATGTCTAGTTACTTTTTAGTTGAATCAAATTAAATTGTGAGAAACATTTCCTCTTAATAAAATTATATGAACATCTACTCTCAGAATTATCTCCTCTATTTTATAAATTCATGGCATATTTAATTCATTTATTTCATCTGATAGTTTGGTGCTATATAGAATCTTTACTAGCTCTTAATTCTAATCTTGTTCACTAGAGAATAATTATTACTTAGACCTTAGATTTTTTACTTAGGTCTTGAAATTTCTTAGGTCATGGACTCCTTTAAGAACCGTTTGAGAGCTTTGGATTCTTTAACTAGAAAAATGAAAATAAACAGACTCCTGCAAGCTTTGCACAGGAATCTCCTGAAGTTCCTCCAGGGTCCTCAGACAAAGAGTTTACCAACTAAATAGGTGGTTGCATATAGAGGAGTTTATCCTACTTGTCCACAGATAATCAAAGTTCCAAATACTTACGTTAAATAAATAAATAACTTGGGTAACAGAGGTAGATTCTGTATTAATCTTGGAAAGAGCAGCAACATTGGGCACATATGTAATTTGAGAATATGTGGTCATTTTCAATTAGTGGTAATAGAAAAGTGCACTGGAAACAAAGGAAAGGGAAGCTAGAAAATTCAAAAAACTCCAAGACAGAGTGTTATCTTCAAATGATGTAATAGAAGCAAGCTAACCAGGTATTGTGGAGTCAGGGAAAACTGTATATACTACTTCCTGGCAAGAAAGTAGATCAGAACATACTACTGTCATACATAATTATATGTGTAGTATTTTCACAAAATTGCTTAAAAATACACCTGTGAGGGAAAGGAAACCTGAAGGGAGACAAATCAGAGTACTATGGTATCTATGCTTTAATGTTTTATTTTCTGTTCTGAACTTTCCTGTGTTTTCCTGACTCTCTACAATGACCACCACCTTTTAAAAAAGGAGAAATATTTTGTACTGCTGGCTAGAAAAAGAGTGAAAATTCAGGAGTAGGAGCAGATGCAAAGCTGATAGACAGCATGTGATTTCAGAAGCCAACAGAGATGAAAAAAGGTAAGAACTGACTCAATTCATAAGGAGAGTAGAAAGAATTGCATATAAAACCTAATAAAGGGAGTCAATGAAACAGGCAATCAGACTCTAGCCCTTGCTGGGCATGGTAAAGTGTTCACAACGGGGAAAAGAGATTGAAAAATCATTGATCTAATGGCTTATATTTCAAAGTGCCTTGGTTTCCTGCCCTGAAATAATGGAAGCCAAAATTATTGAGAACTTACCAATATGCCAGAGACTGCTCTGAGTGCTTTATATGATTTTTATTACTTAACTCTTACACAAACATTATGTGGTAGGAAAGTATCACTATGTACTTTTTTTTACAGTCCTTATGACTGAGAGGCTCAGAGGATAATGCATCCACCTAACATCACAAGGCTAAGTTCAAGGCCTGTTATACTACTTTTCTGCTTCTAAATGCTGATGATTTATTGCATGTACGTTGTTGTCCCTTCTTAATTTAAGAAAGACAGAATAGCCATTGGAAAGCCGAAAGATCATGATAGAAAAGCATGATAAAAGAGCTAGGGCAGGAATGGCGATCACTGTAGTGTGGTGTCTAAGCTTATCTAATAATGGCAACTTTTACTTTTACATACAGGACTGTGTGAAGCAGTTGTAATGATTTATATTAATTGACTTTTATTTCCATTTTGTGCCTGGGCCCAGACAAATAATAACGCAAATTGAGAATCTATGATATGGGAGAAAATTGTAGCTTTTAATTTATCTTTTTAAAAAAATTATTAACTAAGGTAGTATAAAGGACAGTATTTAATTTCTTTGCTTTGTTTCTAACTGGACTTCCTGTCTGGTTTATGGCAGTGCTGTATGGCAAGAGATCAAGACAAAAGACCCAAAGCAAAGCAGGAAACAAATAATGGCTTTGGGATTGAAGAAGTTTAAAAATTGAGATTGCCATAAATTGGGAATCAAGAAGTATACAACAGTTGGAAACTGTCAGTCAGGATTCATGGAGGAAACATATATACAAAAATCAAATTCAGTTAATAGTTAAGAAAGCAATTAGGGTACAAAGTACTTGTAGCCTCAGATATAGGAAGACCTTATACTCAGGTGACTTGTATCTCAGAGGACAAACACCAGAGTTTATGGCTACCAAAAGAGTCAGATACTATGAAGACCACCCCAGGGCCTATCGTAAAATCAGGTGAGTCTTAGCAATGTGTTAAATGGTATGTAGTCTTCCTCTGGAAGAAGTGTGTCATCAGGGAAAAGTAGATTGTGTGTATAATAATAATTCTTGGTATACCTATCAAGTTATGAAGGAAAACATGCAGCTATTTATCTGCTCTGTGTATAAAAATCTAAGCAGAGCCAAGGTGCTCTTATTAGATCTTCAAATATTATTACTGCATAAGTAAGAAAACTAATTGACTTAGTCTTGACCCAATTTTGGTTACATAAAATAGATTTGTAACATAGTGCCAAATTATGTAATCACTTGAAAATTCTAATTTCTCTCTTCAATATATATGATTATACAATTATAATTTTAAAATTGATGGAAAACAATTTTTCTAGTACAGTGGTAAAGAACATTCAACCCTATGTTATAAGGTCTGGTTTAATGGGGTTTTTTTTGTTTGTTTGTTTTTCCTAATATTTGAAGAAGCAAATGAAAGGCATTTTAAAGGAATTGTTAAATTGTTTGAGATTTGCTCATGTTTTCTATTCCTGAAATAAATCACTAATCTTAATAGCATAAAAATACTCATTTATAATGCTCAAAGATGCTATGGGCCAAGAATTGAATAGGACACAGTCTGGATGTATTGTCTTTGATCCATATCTGGGGCTTCAACTAAAAAGACTGGAATGCTGGAAGTGACTTATCAGCTGGGGATTAGAAAATCTGAAGTCTTCCTCACTCATGTGTCTCATGATTGAGGTTCACTGCTGGACAGACTCCTCCATATGGCCTTTCCATGTGGCTGCTTAGACTCACCCAATGTGTGGTGGTTGGGTTCCAAGAGCAAGAGTCCTAAGTGAGCCCCTGGAAGTTGTATCACTTTTTATGACCTAACATCAACAGTCACATGGGGTCACTTCACTATAATCAAAAGCCCACCCATATTCAGGAAGAGGGAACATAGATCCCACCTCTCCATGGAAGGAATACCAATGTTAAAATGCAAGAAAAGCACGTGAGATGGGAGATATTATTGCACCCATTTTTTTGGAAAATACAATCTGCCACAAAGATATGAAGCACATTTGACAGTAAATACATCATACAAATCATCCTAAGCAGAAACAAATAAAGCAAGAAACATTATCAAATAAAAAAGGTAAGTTATGAGCCAACAAAATGTACACTGGGAATGAAGAAACTACATATATTTGTAAAAGAAGAAGAAAACGCAGTCTCCACTGTTCGATCTTCGGCCTCAGTGCCTTCAACCTGGAGATTGTTTCCTTATCACGGCAGAAAAGTTTATTTTATTTCCTTAGCTTTAGAAGTGGTCTGCTTTCTGGAGATTAACAATGGGATGCTTTGTGAAAACCAGAAAGTGAAACATTGGAAATTTCCTCGTATTACTACTATCTATAATCAAGGTTTCATTTATCTAAAAATCTACATTTACTCATAGAGACTGGAAAGATTATAGACATATTGGTAAATGCTCAGAAGATTCCAAAACGGAGAGAAGAAAATCACATATGTTGAAAACTATTTAAAACACATTTATTGATCTGGCTTATTAAAGAAAAAATTATCAAGGGAAAAACTGCTAAAAAATGTATGCATGGATTTTAGTCAATCGCAAAGCAATCAGTATTCTTTAATACATTTAATTATTAAACAATGAACACTAAATTATATTTATTTATTTATTTTATTTTAAAATTTTTTCAGGATAATTAGCATATTCATCATTACATATATAAAAATTATTTGTAGCCCTTTAATAATTTCTTGCTAAACCCCCTCCCACTTTGCCTTTCCCACCTCTAGTAACCTCAGTTCTGTTCTCTCCTTTTGAAAGGTCAACAAATTATTGTAATTGTTGTACCTTTCTTTCTTTTTTTCTTTTTACTTCATTTGTTTATTTTTTCAGCTCCCACTTATTACTGAGGGCATGTGGTATTTCTCTTTCTGTATGTGGCTTATTTCACTTAATTTTCCCTAAGTTCATCCATGTTGCTGCAAACAGGAGAATTTCATTCTTTTTAATGACAGGGTAGTATTTCATTGTGTATATATACCACACTTTCCTTATCCAGTCATGTGATGATGGATGTTTAGGTTAGTTCCAACTCTTGGCTATTGTAAATAGAGCTGCAATAAACATGGGAGTGCAGGTATCCCTTCGACATGATGATTTCCATTCCTGTGGGTGTATACTCAGCAATGGGATTGCTAGATTATACTGCAGTTCTATCTGTAGTTGTTTGAGGAACCTGTATACTGTTTTCCATAAAGACTGCACCAATTGAAAGTCCCACCAACAGTGTAGGAGGGTTCCCCTTTCTCTGCATCCTTGCTAGCCTTTGTAATTCTGTCTTTTTTTATAATAGCCAGTCTAACTGGGGTCAGATGATATCTCAATGCGGTTTTGATTTTCATTTCCCTAATGCTGAGTGATGTGCATTTTTCCATGTGTCTGTTGGCCATTTGTATATCTTCCTTCAAAAATTGCATGTTTAGCTCATTTGCCCATTTTTTAACTTGGTTATTATTATTTTTTTTTTTTTTACTGTTAAATTGTTTGAGTTACCCGTATATTCTGGATATTAATCCTTTGTCAGATGTATAGTGTGCAAATATTTTCTTCCATTCTGTAGGTTGTCTTTTCACTATAATTGTTTCTTTTGCTGTGCAGGAGCTTTTTAGTTATATATAACCCCATTTACTTATTTTTTTCTTTTGTTGCCTGTGCTTTTGGGATCTTAGTCATAAAGTCTTTGCCCAGTCCTACTTTCTGAAGTGTTTCCCCTGTGTTTTCTTTTAGGAGTTTTATAGTTTTAGGTCTTATTCTTAAGAATTTAATCCATTTTGAGTTGATTTTGGTATACAGCAAGAAGTACAGGTCTAGTTTCATTCTTTTACATGCAGATGTCCTGTTTTCCCAGCACCATTTATTGAAGGGGAAGTCTTTTCCCCAGCGTATATTCCCAGTGCCTATGCTGGAAGATCAGCTGGCTGTAAGTTTGTGGGTTGATTTCTGGGTTTTTTATTTGTTCCATTGGTCCAAGTGTCTGTTTTTATACCCTGCTGTTTTGGTTACTATAGATTTTTAGTATAATTTGAAGTTGAACAGTATAATGCCTCTGCTTGTTTGTTTGTTTGTTTGTTTATCTATCATCTATCTATCTATCTATCTATTTATTTATTTATTTATTTATTGCTCAGGACTACTTTGACTATTCGGGGTATTTTGTTGTTCTATATGAATGTTAGGATTTTTTTTTTTCTATTTCTGTGAAAAATGTCATTGTTATCTACATTCTACTTAGTCTAAGTAAAAATATTTCTGGTATTACTTTAAAAATGTGTGAACATTTAAGAACAGGAAATACACAGAATAACTGAAATTATTTTAGAATTAATTAGTGAGAATAAACTTGTCAGTTTTATATAAATGATAACTAAGGAGGGGAGGACAGTCCCAAAATTCATGAAAATGTGTAATTGAAGCCAAGATCATACAGTTACATTAACAGAATATAAGACATGGATTTTTTTTTAAAGGATGTATATAACATTTCTTTTTATAGATTTCACACTCAGGTACTCAGTTTAGTGAATTCATTAAACAGATTGTTTAGCTCATTAACTAGCCAATCAATTAGGTCAAAACTCTTCATCTAGTAATTGTATGTTTCAATATTCATAGCTAAAATACAAAACAAATTATTCGTGTCTGTTCATAAAACATAATTGAATGGCTTTAGATACTAATGATGATGCTGTTCCTCACATTAGATCTAGTGTTTTTACAATTTGACTACAGTACATTGCCAATTATACAAGGAAATCTTTACCAGGCTTTTGGTTTTTCAGTTCCACTAAGGCTCTCATATCAACACTTTCCTACTTTATATTAATCTCTTGTGTGAAATTTTATAATGTTCTTTCATAATAGATATTTTCACATAATAGATTGTTTTTCAAAACTGATAGCTCTTTTCATGTTAGTGCTTCAGAGTGGGGTGCTAGAGTCAGAAATGGGTTTAAATCCATCTTGTAACACTACAAACTGTTTGGTCCTGGTATGCTATTTAAACTCTCTGTAACTCTGTTTACTTTTAAGTAAAATAAAGTGTTACCTACCTTATAGTGTTGTACTGAGAATTACATGCAATACATACGTATATACACACATATATATATACATAATACATGTATGTGCACACATATATACATATACATACATACATGTATGCTATAGAGACAGAAAATCAGAGATATCATAGAGCAATAACAGCAATGCACAATACTCAAATTTTTAAAAAAAATTTTATTATTTTAACATTTATTTGAGATAAAATTTATTTTATAATTTAAGAAACATTACGTTTTTAAAATTTATTTTACTAGTACAATACTACAATTTCTGTGATCAATACTTAAAGAAGTACTGAAACTTTGGGGGAGATGAAAAAAAGCAGATTCATCTGTTTCTTTTGTTAAATCTGAACTATCTTTTTCATGTCATATCTTCTCACATCTTTCATATTTTTTCATTTTATTTTCTTCTAAGTAAAAGTTCACAGAAGGGAAATAAAAAAGTGTGTGGAAGTAGGAAGTAAAATGCAACCTGACTGACATTGCGAAGATCAATTGCAGAGAAATGATAGCAAGGATAAAGAATATAAACATGTCAACTATTTCTCAGTTTTCTTTAGTGAATCATACACATTGTGCACATCAAAAGAGTCAGGGAGCCACACATATCTTAACATAGCAGAGAAAGGTGGTGTGAGTAGAAAAAAATATATCTAGTGTTTCTCACACAAGATTATTCATTTTAATAGATACCACTTACACACAATAGATACATTATTTGTAGTAAAACACAGAGTTGTTGTTACCTTTGGGATTTATAAATATTAAACACGAATACATAGACAGTAAATGTAAAGCCACTCATTAATAACATCATCACAACTAACAACAATAGCAGCCACCACCTATTGCATAAAATGTGCCACGCTCTATTGTGTGTTACATGCATTATCTCTTTCAATTGTTTCACCATCTCCCTGAGGTAGGCAACATAAGAACCCTGAGGCTTCGAGGGGTTAGTTTGCCATGATCATAGAGATCTTACACCGGAAGTGGTGACTAAATCAGGTCTCATCTACTTCTTTCTAATC
The DNA here is from genome assembly GCF_000696425.1 of Galeopterus variegatus. Classification (NCBI taxonomy): domain Eukaryota; kingdom Metazoa; phylum Chordata; class Mammalia; order Dermoptera; family Cynocephalidae; genus Galeopterus; species Galeopterus variegatus. The sequence continues at coordinate 464,945 of NW_007726463.1, forward strand.
CCATGTAATTAATCACTTTACTATATTGCTTTTAATGAGAAATATATATATATTATAATATCTATATACAATAGATCGGAGGCACTAGAATGGCAATTAAGTAAAATATACGTTCTTTTAATTCTTGTACTATGTCATTTGAAAAGGTATATATTAGCTTCATATGAGCAGCTCTCTTGTTGTGACAAGTGTCTTCCTGGGCTCTACTTTTTCTGCTACAAGTAGATATTTTGATGTACACAAAGGCTGTGACATTACTGCCAGTCTCGTCCTTGCTTTATGACCTTCTGTTGTCTGCTTCTTTCATTCTCTAGAAGGATGATGAAAGCCAGATAAATAAGGTTAGTAGCTTAACAGAACTCGGCCAGTCAGAAAACTATATTTTGGCACTGGAGTGGTGCTTACTCATTATCTAACCCAGAGGACAGACATGGTGGAAGATGACACCTCTTCAACTGCTTGCTTTCACCTGAGCAGATTTGCTAATTTCTATTGATTACCAACTCCAATATTCAGCTAAGTAGCACAATTTTTGTAGTTAGTAGTAATTTCTTTGAATATTAAAATGGACTTATTTTCTTATAATTTTTAATAGGAATATATTTTACTACACATCACTAGATACTCTGTGCCTAGCACATGCTGCAGCTCTCTGTCTCTCAACCAGTGTGTTCTTTGTTTTGTTGTCTTTATGTTAAGGAATTCCCTCTACACTGAGCACATAAAAAGACATTTAAATATCTTTTCATAAGAACAGTTATATTTTGCTTCAAATATTTCCTTAAAAGAGATTATTCATTGTTTAGAACTTTGGTACATATTTTATAATAATTTGAAAGAATTAACTTGCAACATTATTATTAAAGATTTCATTTAATTTAACACTGAAATCCCAAGCATTTTGTAGCATACGTGTTCCACTACCATATCTTCACCAATTCTACCTACTCACAAAAAATAAATGAAATCTTTTTTTCAAGATTATTTATATTCTGGTATTTTGTTCAATATTTCTATAATTCTAGATTGATCTAAGTGTTATTATGATTGAATTTTTTTAACTGATACCACAGTATTTCTCACTATTTTTTAAAGCCATGAAGTCCCTACTTCAACAGAATGACTTCATAGAGGTATAATATTTTAAATGAAATAAATAGTAAAATTAAAAGAAAAACATCCTGCTTTGAAGTGTGTGATAGTTTCAAAGAGCCTGTCTAATTGGACTCTTTACAGTCATGGTCTCTCAAAGGATGACTCTACATCAGTAGTTCTTAAAGCCTGGTCCAAAGACCAATGGGAGACATTCTGGGAGCAGCCTAAACAGTTTCAGAGAAATTTCTTTGTTCGTTTTGGAAAATCTGGTTATATTTTATATTAAAAATGTTATTTATGGTAACATGTAATGGTATGTAGCATTTATTGTTATTTAAAATAAATTAATAAACATATTTTAAATGTTTCTTAGTTTTAACTTTTACATGGTAAACATAAGCAAAAGCTATTTATGTTCTTCAATAATTTTTAAAGTGCCATCTTAAAAATGTCTTTGTGTAAAATGTCATCACACAGTATATATCTTGAACCAACAACATTATATTGCCATGTGTTATCATAAGGTGGAATGCATGGGTCCATGAACCAAGGAGTGGCTTCACTCTCAGTTTCTCCAAATTTCTCCAAATGGCCCACCATTCTTCCTGTCTGTGTGACTTAAGACCAGAAACAATTTTAATACAAGGGTATACATGCATAGAAAATCATTAAAAAGGCAGCACATAATTGACATTCCTGAAAAACACCACCTCTGATGCAACCAGGAGTGAGGGAAACCAGAGTAATGCTGAAGCTATTTTAAATTAAAATTTTTCACTGCCACATCTGAAATCTAGGTATTAAAAAATTAAGATTAAGTAAAAGCCACATTGGCCACCAAAATGTATCTGGAAACCTACATAGCTGGTGACTTGACACCAGAATTATGAGTGTATTTGTTTCTATACTGTCTCCCCATACCTTGAAATCTAGTGCCTAAATGCTGAAATGCTGTTTCTGAAGAAGCCCATGTCTCTGTGGTCTTATTTGCCACTAAAAACAGCCTCAGTTAGCAACCTAATTTGTATCCAAAGCTCTAGCTGCAGTAGGCACTGGGGAATATTGCTTTTAGCTTTCCAGTCTCTATGATAGCCTGGCATATTTGGAGTTTAAATAGATGTCAAATAACTTCATATATCAAGTTTACAGCAATGGTTACAGCTGTAGGATAATTCCAAGAAGCAATATTCCAGGTCATATATAATATACATTTAGAAGCTTTATGGAAATTGTCATGTTGTACTCCATAGAGGTTTTGCTTATAATGTTCTTTTGACAATTGATTCATGATTTCATTTTATTAGTTGGCTTCTAAGGCAGTCTAGCTTAATCTTATACCTGACCTTTGACTTTTGTTGATGCTCTTGCTTCATTTGAGATTCTTTGAAAATATTTCCTGTGAAAATTCTGGCATCTTACAAAACTCACAGTCCTATTTCTAGTGGAGTTCACTGTAACAATAAATTGAAATGTTGTTCTTCTGGGCTTTCCTCCATTGTTTTCAATATTCCTTTTTAAATGTGGCAGACAGAACCAAAATGTTAATCCAGATCATTTTCATCAGAAGCTATCAAATAAGAAACTCAAAACTTTCAAAGATGATATTTTAAATATTTCCTAGTCAACTCCTTATATTAGATATAAGTTAAGGTACTTGTCTAAGGCCACACAGCTAGTTTGGTACAAAGATCAACTTTGAACTCAGCTCTTGACTCCCAGTAGATTTCACTTTATACTACCTTTTACTGAATTAAGATGGATGGCAAAAATCTCACCTACAGTATTTCTCTATTTTCAGTGTTTCAAGAGGCTCAGTATCAATTCTCATATTTAAAACTTTACCTCCTGAGAGAGGCTCAGAGAGCTGCCAGGCCCATGTGCCCCCCAAGGCACCCATGCCAGAGCAGGTAGGCACTGCTCTGGGACACCCCCAACTCAGGCCAGTGCATGTTACACTTCTCACTGTGTAACAAAGATGAAAAATGTATTACTCAAAGCACCATGAATGCATTGAGAAGCCTGAAGGGTCTGTACCCTAGCAACTCCCCTGTTAGAAGGAGAAAACTTGGTACAGCCCCAATTCAGAGTTAGCTTCTGTTTTTTATTGTAAAGACAAGGAAGTTTCACAAGAAAATTCAGTTGATTCAATCGTTACAAAGGGACACAAGGACATGGGCAGTGTTACAAAAGTTATCTATGGCTTAAACAATGGAAACTAGTAATATCAGTAAAATTAACAATGTGACATTCCAAAGGATAATTAGTGAAAAGCTAAATTGGTCAAACTGACTCATTATTTAAAGTATAACCTCTCCTTAAGCAAAAGTTATACTCTTATGATAAAATTTAAATATAATTATTTCTGAAGTTTCCCCCAACAGAAAGCTTGCCCCTAGCAAACATTTTATTTCACATCTTTCCCTACAGAAATTCTTAAAATCTCTTAACAGGATTGGTATGACAACAACCTGTTAGCTCTAAAATCATTAGAGTATACAATTCCATACGTAAGCAGTGATTAAAGTTGATTAGATGGGCTTTTGAACTCTATCTGTACAATGTGGTCTCCTACCCGAGGGCTGTTGCTCCATATATGTGTTTACCTAAAAACCCTATTCTAAAAATCAAATGAGAATCAAGATTTCTAACCATTCACAAGTGCGCACCACCCAGAGAGGCCCTAAGGTCACCAGGCCCACAGGGCCCTGAACCATGCATGGGGGAACAGGTAGGCACTGCTGTGTGACTCCCAGCCCAGACCTTGGGGCCTACAGGCACTGAGGCAGCCATGCCAAATTGGCAGTCCCAAAAGGATCCTAGCCAGACATTAGGGTCAAATGAGTGGACTGTGAAATTCCCTGCCGCAATGACTAAACACCAAAGTAAAGATACCAGAAATATGAAAAATCAAGAAAGTGCACCACCAAATGGTAATAATAACCCTCAAGTGCTAGAACCTATAGAAGAGGAAGTCCTTGAAATGACCAACAAGGAATTTTGAGTGATAATCCTAAGGAAACTAAATGAGATACAAAAAAACTCAGTTAGACAACACAAAGAAATGAGAAAAAGTATACAGGACCTGAAAGAAGAAATGTACAAAGAAATCAATGCCTTAAAAAGAATGTAGCAGAGCTGAAGAACTCATGCAATGAAATAAAGAAACACAACAGAGAGTCTAACTAGCAGGCTAGAACATGCAGAAGAGAGAATATCTGACCTTGAAGATGGGCTGTATGAAATAACATAGGTGGACAAAAAGAAAAAGGAAAAAGAATTAAAAACATTGAAGAAAATCTAAGAGTGATAACAGACAACCTCAAGTGCTCAAATATCCAAATGATAGATATTTCAGAAGGGGAGGAAGAAGGAAATGGCATTGAAAATATGTTCAACAAATAATGGCAGAAAACTTCACAGGTATAGGGAAAGACACAGACATTCAGATTCAGGAGGCTCAAAGATCCCCAAACATATTCAACCCAGAAAGGTCCTCAGCAAGACGTGTTATATTCAAATCACCAAAGCTAAAGGCAAAGACGGAATCTTAAAAGCTGCAAGAAAGAAGTGGCAAGTCACCTATAAGGGAGCCAAAATCAGACTAACATCAGACTTCTCATCACAAACCCTAAAAGCCAGAAAAGAATGGGATGATATATTCAAAATACTAAAAGACAAAGATTGCCAGCCAAGAATACTTTACCAGCAAGTCTATCCTTCTGAAATGAAGGAAAAATAGTATATTTCTCAGACAAACAAAAATTGCTGGAGTTCACTACCACACAGCCAGCCTTACAAGAAATCCTCAGGGAAGTATTCATTGGTACTTGAAAAACAACCACCACTGCCATAAATACTCAAGAAAAAACAAAACCCACTACTTAAATAAAAATGCTAACAATAAGTAGAAAAAAAGTTTATCTACCACCCCAAGAAACCAACAAATACAGAAGACAAACAGTAAATCAGAAAGAAAGGAACAAAAGACACTTAAGACATCTAAACAAAAATCACTAAAATGCTAGGAGTAAATCAATACTTTTCAATAACAACTCTTAATGTAAAAGGATTAAATTCCCCACTCAAAAGACAAAGACTGACTGGATGAAAAAGATGGACCCAACTATATGCTGTCTTCAAGAGACTCGCCTCACCTGTAAAGACACACATAGACTACCATGCAAATAGAAATGAAAAATGAGTTAGACTAACTGTTATTATATCTGACAAAATATACTTTAAAGCAAAAAACATAAAAAAGAGATAAAGAAGGCCATCATAAAGTGATAAAAGGATTTATCCATCAAGAAGACATAACAATCATAAATATATATGCACCAAACATTGTAGCAGCCAGATTTATAATGAAAGCACTGTTAGACCTGAAGAATGAGATAGACACTGATACCATAATATCAGGGGACCTGAACACCCCACTCTCAAATTGGAGTGATCATCTAGGCAAAGAATCAGCAGAGAAACACAAGATCTAAACAGCATGTTTAACCAGTTGGACTTGGCAGATATCTACAGAACATTCCATCCAACAATCTCAGAATATTCATTCTTCTCATCAGCTCATGGAACATTATACAGGATAGATCACATTAGGTCACAAAACAAGTCACAACAAATTCAAAAATATTGGAATTATTCCATGTATTTTTTCAGATCACAATGGATTAAAATTAGAAATCAACAACAAATGAAACTCTGGAAACTATACAAACACATGGAAATTAAACAGCATTCTACTTAATGACATCTGGATCCAAGAAGAAATTAAACAGGAAATCAAAAATTTATTGAAACTAATGAAAATAATGATACAGCAAACCAAAACCGGTGGGATACCGCAAAAGCAGTACTAAGGGGGAAATTTATCACATTAAATGTTTATTTCAGATGAATGGAAAGATGGCAAGTAAACAACCTAACACTTCACCTTTGAGAACTAGAAAAACAAGAACAATCCAAACCCAAAGTTAGCAACTGGAAAGAAATCATTAAGATCAGAGCAGAACTTAATGAAATAGAAACCCAAAAAATGATACAAAAGATCAATGAATCAAAAACTTCGTTTTTTGAAAAGATAAATAAAATTGAAAACCTTTAGCAAGGCCAACTAAGAAAAGAAGAGAGGAGACCCAAATAACAAAAATTAGAAATGAAAAAGGTGATATTACAACTGATATCTCAGAAATACAAGAAATCATTAGAGACTACTATAAACAATTATATGCCAACAAATTTGAAAATCTGGAAGAATTGAATGAATTTCTGGACACACAAAAACTACCAAAACTGAGCCAAGAAGATATAGAAAATCTGAACAGGCCAATAAAAATAAAAGAGATTGAAGCTTTTATCAGAAGGCTCCCAATAGAGAAGAGCCCAGGCCTGGATAGGTTCACTACAAAGTTATACCAAACCTTGAAAGAGGAACTTAAACCAATTCTCTACAAACTATTCCAAAAGATTGAAACAGAGGTTATTCTCCCAAACTCATTCTATGAGGCAAATATCACCTTGATAACAAAACCAGACAAAGATGCATCAAAAATAGAAAACTACAGGCCGATATCCTTGATGAATATAGATGCAAAAATCCTTAATAAAATACTAGCTAACAGAACACATACACAAAAATGTATAGTAGATCAAGTGGGATTCATCCCAGGGATGCAAGGTTGGTTCAACATATGCAAATCAATAAATGTGATGCACCACATCAATAAAATCAAAGACAAAAAACATATGATCATCTCTATAGACACTGAAAACGCATTTGACAAAATTCAACATTTGTTCATGATAAAGACTCTCTACAAGTTAGGTATAGATGGAAAGTATCTCTACACTATTATATCATATATGATAAGCCCACTGCCAATGTCATCCTGAACAGCAACTAGATGATGATGCCACTGTCATTAAGAACAGGAACTAGACAAGGATGCCCACTCTCACCACTCCTATTCAACATAGTGTTGGAAGTACTAGCCAGAGCAATCAGAGAACAGAAGGAAATAAAGGGCATCCAGTTTGGAAAAGATGAAGTCATATAGTCCCTGTTTGCAGATGACATGATCCTATATATTGAACAGCCTAAAGCCTCTACAAAAAAAACTCTTGGAGTTGCTAACTGATTTCAGCAAAGTTGCAGGATACAAAATCAACACACAAAGATCAGTAGCATTTCTATTTTCCAATAGCGAACATGCAGAAAGAGAAATCAAGAAAGCTTGCCCATTTACAATAGCCACCAAAAAATTAAAATACTTAGGAATAGAGTTAACCAAGGATATGAAAAATCTCTATAATGAGAACTACAAACCACTGTTGAGAGAAAGAGGACGCAAGAAGATGGAAAGATATCCCATGCTCTTTGATTGCAAGAATTAGCATTGTGAAAATGTCCACACTACCCAAAGTGATTTAAAAATTAAATGCAATCCCCATTGAAATTTCAATGACATTTTTCTCTGAATTGGAAAAAACTATCTGAACATTTTTATGGAATAACAAAAGACCACACATAGCCAAAGCAATTATGAGCAAAAAGAAAAAAAGAAAAGAAAAGAAACCTGAAGGCATTACACTACCTGACTTTAAACTATACTACAAAGCTATAATAACCCCAACGGCATGGTACTGGCATAAAAACAGATACACGGACCAATGGAACAGAATAGAGAAGCAAGAAATCAACCCACTCACCTACAGCCATCTGATCTTTGACAAAGGCACCAAGTCTACACACTGGAGAAGAGACTGCCCCTTCAGTAATGGTGCTGGGAAAACTGGATATCTATATGCAGGATAGTGAAACTAGACCCATACCTCTCACAATATACCAAAAATCAACTCAAAATGGATTAAAGAATTAAATATACACTCTGAAACAGTAAAATTCCTTAAAGAAAACATAGGGGAAACACTTCAGGAAGTAGGATTGGGCACAGACTTCATGAATATGACCCCAAAAGCATGGGCAACTAAAGGAAAAGTAAACAATTGGGATTACATCAAACTAAAAAGGTTCTACACAGCAAAAGAAATGATTAACAGAGTTAAAAGATAACCAACAGAGTGGGAGAAAATATTTGCAAAATATACATCTGACAAAGGATTAATATCCAGAATATACAAGAAACTCAAACAACTTTACAACAAAAAAACAAGTAACCCAATTTAAAAAATGGGAAAAGGAGCTGAATAGGTATTTCTCAAAGGAAAATATAGGATTGGCCAACAGACACATGAAAAATGCTCAAAATTACTCAGCATTCGGGATATGCAAATCAAAACCACACTGAGATACTATCTCACTCCAGTTAGGATGGCTAAAGTTCAAAAGATTGAGAATGATAAATACTGGCAAAGTTGCGGAGAAAAAGAAACTCTCCCACACTGTTAGTGGAACTGCAAAATTGTGCAGCCTTTATGCAAAATGGTTTGGAGGTTGCTCAAATAATGAAAGATAGATCTACCCTATGACCCAGCTATTCCACTGCTGGGTATATACCCAGAGGAATGGAAATCATCACGTCAAAGGGATACCCGTACTCCCATGTTTATTGCAGCACTATTTACAATAGCCAAGAGTTGGAACCAGCATAAATGCCCATCATTGGATGATTGGATAAGGAAACTGTGGTATATCAACACACTGGAATACTACTCTGCTATAAAAAAAAAAAAAGAATGAATTACTACCATTCACAGCAACATGGATGGACTTAGAAAAAGATATATAACTGAAACGAGTCAGGCACAGAAAGAGAAATACCACATGTTCTCAGTTACTTGTGGGAGCTAAAAATAAATAAATAAATACACAGACAAATGGGGATGGGGTGGGGGAGAAGACTCAACAATCACAATTCCTTGAAGTTGTTAAAAGTGAACACATATGATATTGATGGAGGAAGGGGAGGGAAGGGAGAGGGAGGATTCGGTAAAGGGACACAAAAATCAATTACACTGCATATTGATAAAATAAAATTAAATTTTTTTTAAAAAAGCTTTACCTCCAGTTATTCTCAAAAGTAGTTGAACTTATAGAACTACAGATCCTTTAGACAAAGTGGCAAAGAAATTATACTAGAAAAAATTATTCAAATGTTTCTGTAGTGGGAATAAGAACATATTAATCATTTCTGTTCACTCAGAAACATATCCTACTATAAACAGAATAAAAAATAAAACATTTTCTTGCTTTACTTTACAGCCCAACTTTCAAACAGAAGAAAACCAGTTCTGAGTATCTTCTTGTTTGTTCCCATTTCTCACGATTCTCATGGTACCTCCAAAAAGAACTGGGCCTGATGCATTTATAGAAATACATGTACACATGTTACATTCTTTAGGCTACACTGTATTAAGAAGACTTCTGCTGGATTGGGAGTATGGCGAGAATGGGCTAAACAATCAATGAAATATTTTCATGTAAATGTACTAGTTACCTATTGCTGTGTAACAAATGACTTCCAAATTTAGTGTTTAAAACAAGACATATTTATTACGCCTCACAGTCAAGCCACTCCCAAACTTCTGAACAACAGAAAATGCTTTATATTTTTATGTTTTCCCTTTTAATCTATTTATTAATAACTTTATCCCCCAGTCATATCCCCTAAACATATTTCATATGGATTGAAAGAACTTTTTAATCAAGAAATGATCGTTTTTCTTTCATAATTGAGAATAATCTTCACTGCACTAGACATATATTTAATTCAGTGAAGATGAATAAACGTGACTAAGAGCAAAGTCACCTGTGCTATTGCAGTAGCCATTAACTACATATGGCTATTTAAATTTAAATTAATTAAAATTTAATAAAATTTAAAACTCAGTTCCTCAGTAATATTAGCTATATCTGGTGTTAAATAACCACGTGTGGCTAATGGTTATTGTACTGGAAAGCACAGATGTAAAACATTTCCATCATCAGAAAAAGTCCTATTAGACATTGCTGGACTCTAGCCAGTCTCAAACTTCCTTTTTGTCTTTTTTCATGTCCGGCAATGGGATTGCAACCCTCGGTGTTGCGCCCGCACCTTGCTCAGCCAGTGAGCGGGAACCGGTCTGTATGTGGGATCCAAACCCTCGGCAGGAGGCGCCACCACGCTCCCAAGCAGCGCACTGTAGCAGTGTGCCACCGGGCCGGCCCCACCAGTCTCAAACTTATACACTTATTTGTCTTCTTCACATGTGAATGTATATTTCAAGACAGAGGCCATTGCCTCGTGATTATGGAAACAGCTCTTTTCTCTTAGATACTGTGACTTAGGTATCTTTTTCTTTCCTTCCATTCTCTTTGGCCTTGAAGAACTGTCTGCTGACACAGATTCCCCTTCTCACCAGTCTCACATTTCCTCAGCATCACTATAAGGCAGGGTGTTCAAGGGCGGTAAAGCCATCTGAAGAAAGGGGGACCCCTTATTGCTGTTCTTGAGCTCTATAAAATGCTCTTTACCAGGCTTCTCACTCCCATGGATGATAGTCCAGTTTTCTTTCTTTTTTTTATCTTTTCAAATTAGTGATCATGTTTCAATTCAGGACAAAATATCTGTAATTATATTGAGAATATCTTATTCTAACTGTCAGATGGCAAAAGAATGTCTCCTGCCTCTGACCACTGTAGGGAAAAAAGAAGACCTATTGTGGTTTAAATGGATGATTTGTTTATCCACGGTTTAAGCTGAGCCTTCAGAGCCTCGTCAGCTGGTGCCTAGGATGGAGAGCATAGACAGGCTAATTTATTCTGCATAAGCGGCTCCACCACATAAGGAAAGGGTGAAAATGGGGCAGAGATTATGAAGGCCAAGAAGAGAAGTGGGAGAGTGTGTTTAAGGAAGATTTTTCAAGAGATTTTCTTTACATTGCACAATATCAATTTCTTCTTAGTCTACCCTGTGAAATTTCCAGTAGCTTTTTCTTTTCTCATATATGTCTTATAGAGTGGTTTTGTGTTTTTGCCTGATTTTGGTTTTGTTTTCTGGATAATAAAAAGCAGTGAATACCCTGCTTAGAACTTACAGCAAAAATGAGAGGACATCCACACATGAATTACATATCCAAAACACTCATTGAACCCTGAAAGGTGAAACAATCTTATTCAGTACTTAAACATGTTATAACCTGCAGTCAGATCTGTAAATGCTCAACTTAAGCCACAGAATAAAATTCAGAAATTGTGCAGAATATTGTAAATGTGGTAGTGTTTTTCTGAGAGTTGTCATAAAGCTCAGATAACCACCAAATTAGAGTTGATTCTACAGAATTGATGGGTTGCAGTGTCAGCTGAATTCACAGCATTGTCATGTCTCACACGTAAAAGATTTTCCAAATATTCACCAGGATATCTGGATGGATTCAGAAGAATTGTGGTCTCCATTTACCCAGATATTTTAGAAACACACTAATTTTATGTACATGATCAAGTAAATGGTTTCTGCTTCTTCACTGGAAGAGTGTCATATGAATTGTTATTTCTTGCAGAAAAATTTAGAACTAACACATCTCATTCTTCACCTCAAATTGTTATTAGGCTAGTAATAAGAATCCTTAAGTGTTTTAGCTTACATATGGACATGCAGAGTAAATGCATAAAGAAATAAGCTTAAACAAAGACATAAATACAGGAATTTGCTAATTTTTAAAGTCTAGGAAAGAAATTAGGAATGGATTTTTAAAGGTTCTTAATCAAGGAAGTGAAACAAAATTAGTTATGGTGTGGGAGCACATACCAGAGATAATTCCCTTAATGTGGTAGCTCAGATAGCAATCAGTGATTGTAATGCTTTTGAAGGTTAGATAATTCAATCATAGTTTTAACAATGTCCCATGTTAAATTATATTGACAAATTATGGCCACCAAATATAAATTAATGATATCATGAGAAATACAATGGAAGAAATTTGATGTTATTATGAGAAAGAAATGTTAGCTTGATTTTTCACATCTAATAATTCCCCCAAGTGCTTCGAATATCTGATTTTGAGGAACAGATTGGGGAATGTAGTAGCTAAATATTTTTAAAACAGCTTACTTGCTTTGTCTCTGACAGGAATATTGGTGAGAGTGAGTACAAATAGATGTTAGCTTCCTGATTTCAGTGATAGTACACCAAGTGCATGTACATAACCTTTACACACATAGTGGAATAGGACCGGAACAGTCAACTGGACCTGTATTACAGTTAGCACCCCAATAATCATTGACCTAACTATGGACCTCAGTCTATAGTTAATGAATCATAAGGTTGTTAGAAATAAAATTGAAAGTTGGCACATCCAACTTGTACTTGAATTACAAAACAAAACAAAAACTATATGGATCTCTACCTGTGGTTAATAATTCATAAGTCCCTAGAAATAAAATAAAATATCAGGAGAAGTAAACTTTGAAAATGACACATTGTAGTGTTTAGGAACCTACAGAGTATACCATGTGGTATACTACAATCAAAAGTAAAGCAAAACAAAATAAAACTAAAAACTAACCAAAAACCCCCAGACCGTTGAAGAGAAAAGACCTAGCTAGAAAACTGAAGCCATTACTTCTCATCCATTTCTCAGACTTGAACTAAATCAAAAACCGTTATATTATTTTATGAAGATATGACCATAACTCCTTAGGAAGGATCTTGCTATAGTACACAAATGCACACTGATCTTGTCCTCTGATCTTCTCAAACCCTATAAGGGGAAAAGAGAACTACACACAAATTTCAGGGCTTCTTTGATAATGGCTACAGTTCCTTGGATCCACAATGCAACTCTGGTTTAGCAGTCAAAGTAGGGCTTGATGAGTGCCAGATGATAAACAGAGATGCAAATCAGGTGCACCTGATTGCAGGATTTTGAACACTACAAGGTGTTACTTTTCAAGTTACAGAGGCTATATTTGGAGTAATTATCTTCAATAATTGCAGAAACTTTTTTTTACCTCCTCACTTATGGAAAAATATATATATTTATAATGTTAAGGATATCTAGTTGTAAACCATATGGTCACCGTCTCCCAACTGAAAGTATAATACTAATTATAAACCCCACCTCACCTGTGAGGCTTCAGAGAAATTGATGATCCCATCTAAGAGTAGACATATTCAAGTCCTTTTAATTCAATTTAGATTTACCAGTATAGATTGTATAGAATATTGATGAAAATATGAGAAGAGTAGATCACGATCCATTTAATCAGGTAGTGTCTATAATTGCAGCTGCTGCTCTACATGTGGTTTTCCTGCTGAAAGAAATCAAGCATCTCCTGGCAAAGGATAAATTTGTATTAACATGATGACTATTTATCTTTATTTGACCAAAGATATTTTTAAAAGCCTATTTTCAACTGGCAAAGGCAACAGTATGGAACAGTACCTCTATTACCTTGCATCAGCAATATCTTAACTCTTCTATTTTCTGTCTTCATTGAGTATTAAAAGAACTTGAGCATATCAGCTATTCAACTAAACCTTGCACTAGCCCATCATGCTGATAAAATCTGAAGAACAAGAAAAAAATGCTTTCATAAGACATGGGCAATTTATAAGAATGTGGGGATATAAATTCACACATAAAAAAATATAAAAGCTGGACAGTTCAAATAAAATTTCTGGGTTCCAATTTACTGTGTTATGTTAACATGGACTGAATTTATAGAGAAAATATGAATTCATGGACATTAAAGTACAATTGCAAAACTTTTATTTAAAGTGTTAATTAAAAGAATAAAGAGAGTTGAAGATTAAGTTAGAGATTTGAATAATCAAGAAAGGATTTCCACGGTATTCAGTACAAATAGATTAAGAAAACAAGAGTTAAAATACATGGATACTAATCAAAGTATTAAGATTACACCCTGATATAATTTGTCAACTCCGAATAACAATGATTATAATTACAGCTTATAATTACAGTACAGATATTTTTTTAAATGGCTATTTACAATGAATGGAAACAATACTAGCATGAGAATTCTTATTTGCAAGGTGAGATGCCACAATATGCCCATTCCTACTTTTACACTTCCCTTTCTGCACTCCATTCCTATCTCTACTTCCTCCAAACCTCCTTGATAATTTCTAATAAACCATCTTGTACTCTTAGTTTTATACTACCTAGTCCTTATTCAGGAAGAATTTTCTGCCATGTAAGTGGAAAAAAAAAAATCTGTCCTCCTCTCTACTTAGTAATTCATTTCAAGTTGAAGTTCAATTTGTTTACAGATTTTTTTTTTTCACTTAGATGTAGCCTTTTTCTGCTAGATCCTTTTTGCTGTAGATCCTTTTCTACTAGCCTGTGCTTTCTGGTCTTTATATGAACTTAAGTTGTAATAATCATGTATGATTTAAAGTCCAGTTGAGCAACTCTTCAGAAAAAAAAAAAAAAAACTTATTTAGAAAAAAAATAGAACATATTTATAAAATAACCAGACTGTGTAAATATAGTTGTCAGAAAATGCCAGCTCTAAAGATCGAACAGGCCTTCAGAACAGCAACTTCTCTGGTTCTCTGTAGGTACAATATTGTTTGCTGGATAAACTGAGATGTGAGACACTTTTTCTCAACTGCTTATTAGTTTTTGTTGCTGCTGAGGGAAAAGTGCTATTAAAGGAAAACTACTAATCTGATGGTAAAACATTGCTTCATTATTAAGATTAGTTAAGAATGGAGGTGAGATGGACTTTTAAAAAAGTCTCCCGTGCCTTTCCTGGGACAGGAATGAAAACAATTTCCTCAGTAGAGAGGCTATAAACACAAAACGAAAAATGGTGGCAGGTCCTGGTACACTCCTAGTTCAACAATATGCTTTGCAGTACAAATAATGTTTTGAAAGTAATATTACCAGGTAACTGGTTGGCCATGCTATGTGCTAAAATCAAGTATATATGTCCTTGCATATAGAAAAACATTGAGTAAACCACAAGTCTCAACATTTTAGGAGTTTTTTTTTAGACTTATTTGTAATTCAGATTACTCCAAAGTAGAGGAAAATTGCATTGAGTACTGTGTCAGAGATTGCTAAAGTTGTAGAGCCCTTTGTACTGATGGGGTTCAAAATTCCACTAGGAGAATACAAAGAATTTTCATTCAAAGTTCTTAATAAAGAAAAATGGGTTTAGTTTTTTCATGCTAATTTAATCTTAGTCTTAACAGTTAGTACTTCAATATATGATGTAGTATTATAAAAATGGGGATAAAAAAACTTATCTGTGGCTGTTCTTTGACTAGCCACATTGCTAGACACTGGAGTTGTAGCAGGAATCTGGACAGTTATTGTCCCTGCTGTAAGCAAATTTGCAAATCTAATAAGGTAAACACATTTGGTGGTTATATTTTTCCTTCAGAGTTTAATATTTGGTCTGATTCACTTCAATTTAAATATACTGAAAACAAACATTGAACATCCACTAAGTGCTCTGCTCTGCAGTAGGCAAAAGAAAATAATTGGTTTCTTTAAATTTTTATTAATTTGTAATTTTCCACTTCCTAAAAAGAGTTTATGGGATCAAGTTGATTTACTTAATCCATCACTAATTATTTTAATCATAAGTATACTGATAATCATTCTTCCCAAAAATATACTGTACTTCAAGTAATTAACAAATCACATGTAAAAACTGGTAGGTATAAAGGTGAAAATATTCCTGTATTTTAATAAGTGGTTTTCTTTTGTATCATTTAAGGTATTTGTGTGCATCGGCTACACACACTTTTTTTTCTTTAGTTTACATTTCAAGGAACATTTTACTTAAAAAGGTTAGGAGTCAAAGCCAAAAAATGTTTTAAAACCCCACAAAAAACAAAACTAAAAAACCCTACATGCTCTGAATAATCAAACAAAAATAATTTCAAAGAAACATAGCATCTATAAAACTATATTGTTATAGACTGTCTTAATGTTGAAATTTTCTGTGCAGAACTGTAGATTAATCTAAAAATTAATAACCATCAATTGTTTTCAATGACTTCCTTGTCTTTGTTCTATTCCTTCACATTAAATCAAAAGTCTCTCAAGGTTGTCTTTGACTTTTATTTATAACATTTAGTTTGGAGCACCAGAACTCTACTTTATTGTAGTAGTGCTCAAGTTATGGACCAGCAGGATCCTGTAGGAATTTTAAAAATACAAATGAGATCCAGGAGCCCACAGACATCATCACACATTTTTTTTCAATAGTAGATGCTGAAGTTTATTTATTTTCAATTTTTGGTGACAAAACAAGTCTTAATACATTTAAAATGACTAAGATCATAGAAAACACGTTCTTTGATCACAGTAACAGAAGGAAATTTATAAAATTCACAAATGTATGGAAATTAAATAACACTCTCCTAAATAAATATTGGGTAAAAAGAAAAATCACAGAGAAGTGAGAGAATACTTTGAGATAAAAAGCAAAGCACAACATATTAATATTTATAGGATGCAGGCCTCATGCAGTGCTTGGAGAAAATTTATACTTGTAAATATCTGTATTAAAAGAAGAAAAATCTCATATCAGTAATGTGAACTACCTTAAGAAAATAGAAAAAGAAGAGCAAACTAAACCAAAAGTAAATGTAAGTAGGAAATAACAAAGATTACAACAGAAATATATTAAATAGGGAATTAAAAAACAATAGAGAAAAATCAGCAAAACCAAAAGTAGATTGTTTAAAAAGATCAAGAAAATTTGCAAACGTTTTTCTAGACTGATCAAGAAAGAGAAGACTGAGATCAGTAAAATCAGCAATAAAGCAGGGGCATTATTATATTGTCATTTTGGTTTTTTGTGGTGGTAAAATTCACTTTCTTTCTCTTTCCCTTTTGCATTTTTGTTCTGCCAATGGGTTTTGCTCTTTCTTGTGTATACATGGTAGTTATTATTGTTTTTCAGATTCCAGAGCCTTCCTTGAGGATTTCTTGTAGGGCTGATAATGTGGTGGTGAATTCCCACAGTTTTTGTTTGTCCGGGAAATACACTATTTTCCCCTCATTTTTGCAGGATAGCTTTGCTGGGTATAGTGTTCTTGGCTGGCACTGTTTTTCTTTTAGTATTTTGAACATATTATCCCACTTTCTGCTGTCCTGTAGTGTTTCTGTTGAGAAGTCTGCTGTTAGTCTTATAGGGGCTCCCTAATAGGTTACTTGATGCTTTTCTCTTGCTTCTCTTAAGACTCTCTCTTTGTGTTTGAGCTTTGCCATTTTGACTGTAATGTGCCTTGGAGAGGATCTTTTTGGTTTGATTCTGTTTTAGGAATCATTGAACCTCATGGATCTGAAGGTCCATGTCTCTCCCTATACCTGGGAAGTTTTCCATTATTATTTTATTGAATAGGTTTTCCATGCCTTTTCCTTTCTCCTACCCTTCTGAAACACCCTGATTTGAATGTTTGTGTACTTAAGGATGTCTGGTAGCTCTCTTAGATTCTCCTCATTTTTTTAAAATTCTTTTTTCCATCTTCCTGGATTATTTCAAAATATCTTCAAAATCGGAAATTCTTTCTTCTGTTTGTTCTAGCCTACTGCTTAAGCTGTTGGTTGTTTTCTTTTCTTTTCTTTTTTTTTTTTTTTGTTGAAAGGGATCATATTGAACCTTTTAAGGCTACAGCTGAGCCTCATTTCATAAACATTACTATTAACTCTGAACTGTGATTTCCAGTATCTGTGCATTTTCTTGTAAGGCAGAAATCCTCTAGAAGATCTTCTGCCTTTCTGTCAGGTATGTTGTGGCCACTACTGCTAGGCTGGGGATTGATAAATCAAAGGTTAGCTTTTTTCCCTACAGAATAGTGGTGCTTATTCTTTGCCAGCAAAAAAAATTCTCCCTTGCTGGCTGTATTAGTCCATTTCTGTTGCTTATAACAAAATTCCAGGAACTTGGTGACTTATAAAAAAACAAAATTTATCACTTACAGTTTTGGAAGGCTGGGAAGACCAAATTCCATGGAACACATCTGCTGTTGGTCTTGGTGGTGGCAACAGTGACCCGGGAGTCTTGCATTTCAGAAAATGGTGGAGCAGAGAGACAACATTTTGAACAAGTTAAAAAGGTGTAATAAAAGCTCCTCAAATGATTCTGATGGTCAACCTTAGAACCATACACTCTACTGCCTGTCATTTTCATATTAAGCATGTTATATTAATATTTGCTAAACATAAAGTGACATAATTTGACTTTATTTAAAAATCTAAGGATTCTTATTAGTATTGACCTTAACTTCCTGAACATTAGTAATAATCTTCTCTATTAGTACTCTCTAAATAGACATAAGTTTTTAAAAAATGTAACATCTACCTTAGACAACTTAGACATGCTAACATATTTTCACTTAAGCTTGAAAGAAAATAGTTTTATGCCAGACTCTTTCCTAATTTTCATTTTGATTTTTTTCCGTTTTTAGTATATATAAATGAAAATATCTGGTTCATTTATTCTCAAATGTCTGCATTAGAATTCTGGCATATTTATCTAAAGCTACTTCTACTCTTTGAAACAATATACAGCAACTATGTAAGTTTAAAAATAAATTTATAAACACCTAGTGGTTTTTTTTTTTTTTTTTTTTTTTTTTTTTTTTTTTTTTTTTTTTTTTTTTTTTTTTTTTTTTTTTTTTTTTTTTTTTTTTTTTTTTTTTTTTTTTTTTTTTTTTTTTTTTTTTTTTTTTTTTTTTTTTTTTTTTTTTTTTTTTTTTTTTTAGGATAGATGCTAGGTTCCTTTAACTGACAAGCACAACAACAGAAAAGTATTCAAGGTAGGAGTTAATTTTACTTTCACATGACGGTTTTGGCACAAGATGTCCAGCCTAGTTTGCTAACTACCTGAGATCAGATACCCAGAATCTGTGTCTTGTTCCCATCAGCCCTTTGTATTGTGCCCATCTGAATGCTCCAAGATGGCTCATCACCACAATCACATTCCATTCAGTGGAAAAGGAGCAAAGAGAGGGGAAAGCACCTATCTTCCCTTTGTGGGCATTACCTGGAAGTCATATGTATCACCTTTGTTTGCATATCATTGGCCTGAATGCAATTCTATGGGAAGACCTAGCAACATGGGAGACTGAAAAATCTAGCCTTTAGTTAAGCAGTCGTATACTCAGTTAGAAACTCCATTAAGAAAAAAACAACAATGAACATTAGTGGGCAGGTAGTGGTCTTTCCCCATCATCCACCAAGAACAGGATATCTTAACTATGTAGGAGGAAAATTAACTCTTTTTAAAGGATCATATCAAAAAAGAGAAATATTTGCTTTTCATATGATGTTCCTGTGGTGATTTCCCTTTATTCAAATGAAAAAGTACTGTCCTATTACTATGTACAAGCATTTTTCTCAGTGCTAAAAGGCTCACAAATATGTATAAGTTACAGTTTTTAAGGAGTTTATAATAATGGCTAATGTTGGTTGAGAAGCAGAAAACAAATATGAATATTTACTTAGTTAAGTCAGAAGGTTGAATAAGGTAAGTGCCATTAGTAATGTGCACTGGTGCTATGGGCATTCAAAAAATCAAAGTTTGTACTTAGTTACAGAATTCAGTAAAGGATAAAATAACTCTTGAAGAATGAGTTGTAGATATTAAGGCTGAGATGAAGGAGCAAGTGAAACGCATGTACCTACACGTAAGGATGGGAAAGCTTTAAGGTCTTTTGATGAACAATAAGTAACTCAATTTGATCGTTTCAGAGATGTAGTGGTAAAAAATGAGGTCAAATTGCTGGTTATTAGGCATATTGTGGAAAACCTTAAATATGGAAGCTTTTGAATCCACACTTCATGAAATTAAGGGTTAGCAAAAGGTTCTTAAAATGAGGGGTAGACTGTTAACCACTCAACAGAGGAAACCTATCTTATTCATATCTGTGTTCCCAGCTCATAAAGCAAAGCCTCATATGAAGTACTTGTGAGATAAAACATTTGTGAGTGCCAAGGCATGTACCTCAGGAAAACTAATCTACAAGTGAATTGGCAGGAGATGATCACGATACCTACATAATTATAATTATTATTATCATAACATGCTATTACTTAACATATAGTGAGAACTTCACTCTGCCCAGTCTGTGTCATGCACTTTACAAGTCTATCTCAACTAATATCTGCATCAACCCTATGAGGTAAAATATCATTTTAAACCCATTTTACAAAAGAAAGAAACTAATATTCAGAGTTTTAGTAATATATCTAAATTTACATTGCTTGTAAGTGATAGAGCCTTAATTCAAATCTAGGTCACTGACCTCCATTCCCCACACTCTTAATCACTAATACGGTGCTCCATACCTCTCTGAGAAGACTTGTCTATCTCATCAAATATAGAATTCAAGCATAGCTGGCTTTCTCAGTAAAGCAAGAGATTAAGCTATAGGCTATAGGGAAAATGGATGAGGAATTAAGTTTGTGGAAGGAGATTTTTAAAAGTCTTGATTTGATTCTATGATGACTCAACAAGAGCAAATTAAAATACTGTTATACATTTAGTCCAAGTGATATAAAAATGTGCAGAATATTAATGGGCATCTGCATTTTCAAAACTCTTAACACCAATATTTTTTAAAGCTGAAATTTAATTGCCCTTTGAACACCAGAGCAACTGATTCCAGAAAGAAGAAAGGCTATACACATTTTGTAAACATAATAGCGTTTCAAATAAACTCATTCTGTTTAGACAAAAATAAAAAGCACTCTGGAAACATACTGAAAGTGGCCTATCAATTCGCACATTTGACTTTTCAAACAACCTGCACCTTCATGCATTATGTATGTGCATAATAAGACTTCTTTGTATCCACAGGAGAATGTAACTCTTTTGAGCTATTGCACAGTGGAGCTCATTCACTGTACAGTAGCAAGTCTTGTGCAATTAACTGAAAATGTTCTGGCATTATTTCCTTCTTACTTTACAGTGAAGATTTTGATAATGTGGTAATAAAAAGCATGGTTCACATTGCAGGAAAACAATCAGTAAAAATCAGAATGTGGAAAACAATAGGATAAATAATGCATTTACTTCAACAAACTAATTGCAAGGGAGGAAATTAACCAAAGAAGGAATCTATAGATTGGGGAAAAAAAAAAAAACCTTGGTAAACTTGTCAGCCAAATGCACTGTGTGGACCTGGTTTCCAAAACTTATCCCAAAAAACTCAACCTCTCTCTCTCTCTCTCTCTCTCTCTCTCTCTCTCTCTCTCTCTCTCTCTCTCTCTCTCTCTCACACACACACACTTATACTACAGGACAAATTTATGCATGATTGGATATTTGTGTTATTAAGGAAAGATTGTTCATGTTTTAGATATAATATTTGTTTGAACTTTAAGAAAAGATTCCTTATCTTTTAAAGATGCATTCTATATATTTGAGGATAAACTAATATGATGTATTGAATTTGATTCAAAATAATCCATTGGAGCAATCAAGTGGGAATATGATTAAAATAAGACTGGCCATGAGCGAATGATTTATGTAGCTTGGTTATGGTACAGGAGATTCACTGGCATATTTTCTCTACTTATTGTTTAGTTGAAATTTCTCAGAATAAAATATTTAAACACACACAAACATACACACACACGATATGTGGTGCTATAGTTTGAATGTCCCATCTAAAACATATTGAAATATAACTGCTGTTGTGACGGTTTTAAGAGGAGAGATCTTGAAGAGGTGATTAGGTTATGAAGGCTCTGTCCTTATGAATGTATTAATGTCATTATCACGGAAGTGGATTCCTGATAAAAGGATGAAGCTTCACCCCAACCCTCTCTCTGTCTTGGGTGCTTGCTTGCCCTTCCACCTTTTTCAATAGGCCTCACCAGGTGCTCATTCCCTGCTCTTGGACTTGCCAGCCTCCATAACGGTAAGCCATATAAACTTCTATTCAATATAAATCACCCAGTACCAGGCATTCTTCTATAGCAGCAGAAAATGGACTAAGACATATGGGAACACATATTTTAGGCTATAGGGGAACTTAAACTCCCTTATAACATTTAAATTTATTGTTACAGTTTATATAGAGAGATAAAATATAAATATATAGTGGTACATATCAGGATAAAAGCTATTTTTGGAGACGAGAGATGAGATAGTATGGGAGAAGGCATAAAAATCTTTCTAGGGAACTTGCATATTTGTTTTGTGATGATTCATTGAACTGAACATACACACTTTGGGCACTTCTCTGAATGTATTTTACTCCAATTGAAAAATGATTTTAAAAACATGGGGCTCATAAATTTAACTCAATTCCTAAAATGATGGTTAGGTATTCTGAAGGCAATGAATCTGTAAAATTTTTTCTTAAATGAGGTAATTTTTACTTTATTCTTCTAAATGCATCACAGGTAGTAACATTTACAATTTTATGAGGAGGTATTATTATTTTCTCCATTTTACAGTGGGAAACTGAGGTATATCAAATTGGACTATCTTACCTGAGGCTACAAAACTAAAAAGTGATACAGAGAGAATAAAAACCTCAGACAATTGAGCTCAAGATCCTTCAAATTCTGGGAAGAAAGGATGAAGGAAAAGAGGAAGGACATTTAAACTCCAGAAAGTATATCAATGAATCAAAAATAGATAATGTCTAAAAAGCACAGTATAACTTAGGATTTTATCAAGTTAAAATATATTTTTTAGCTATGTGGAAACTAAAATCCCTTATACATGAAAGTGTTTTTTGTTCAAATTTTACATTTAATGCTTTCATGTACATTTACATGTGCATGAAATAAGTCGTGCATATTCTTGTCTATGATTAATTTTATCAAAATGCAATGGATGGAACTATCATATTGCCAAAAAAAAAAAAAAGACAAAGATGAAACACTACATCAGGTTTTCAAGACCTAAAATCTTGGAAGTATAATATTGTCATCTTTACCAATCTGTATAATTGACCAAAATTATGTATATATTTGCCGACATATGTCTCTTCTCCTGGAAAATATTTATGTATAGTCTATGGGGCTCAGAAAGTACCCTGCAGTTAAAACAAATATCTGTGTAATATTATACAATAAACAGTCACCAAAAATATATAGGACAAAAAGTCATCTAACACTGAAATATAAATTATCCAAATAATTGCTAAACCTTCCCTTTCTGGGTGCCTCATATATCACATATGTGAGTCACCTGGTTCAATACACTTCAGCAAGCCTAAATAAGCATAGGTACTAAATTTTTGACAATTCTGACAATTCCTTTTTTCAAACTATCTGAAACGGCATTTTCAATTTTGAAAATCTGAGATCGACTATTATATACGTCACTTTCCACAGTCAAATTGATGTACTGCATCACACAAATATTTCCCCAAGTAAGTTGTGCAATAGTTATGTGCAACTCAGCTATCATTTATAAACTGTTATTACCTGCCTCTATCTTTTCATCAAAAGATATTTCCCCTTATGAATATCTTTTTTTAATAAAGCAAAATTTATTGGAAGTACAAGAATAACTTGACAATATATTAATTATGGAATACTTTAATACCTATTTATCAGAGAGAGGAAGATGAAAAATAACTTTGTATTAAAGATATATCTATGGAACAATTACTAAAAAACAAGCATATATCATGACTCAAAGAAATAATAGGAAAGATTCATACAAGCCACATTCTCTGAAAACAGTGCACTAAAACTAGAAATTAATCATTGAAAGATAGCTAGAAAATGGGTGGAGAGGAAATTAACCACTTATAATATTCTAAACAATATCCAGGCCAAAGAACTAAGAGTTAAAATTGCAGGCCATTAAAAATTAACACTAATGATAACACTACATATAAAAATCTATGGATTTGTCCAAAGCAATATTTATAAGGAAATGAACAGTTATTAGTAAAGAGTAAAATTGCAATACAAGAAATAAAAAAGAAATAAACAAAATAAGCCAAAATAAAGAAAGGAAATCTTTTCTTTTCAAGAAAAATAGTTTATATCAAAATGGATTAATTATACTTCAGAACACAAAGTTTGCATGGAAATACACGGTACAATAGGCGATTTCTCTTTTTTTAATTTAGTTTAATTTTGTTTTATTAAGAATATTCATGAAATGCAATGCTAATTGTCTCCCCTCATGCCCATGGTGTGAGGGCCAGATTCATACTGGAGGCATAACCATTAGCAGACATTACATTTGTAACCTGTCTCCCACCCAATTATCCCCCAACCTCTTTCCCCCTCCCCCTCACCCCTCCCACACCCTTTGTAGCCCTAGGAATGTTCCCTCCCTCTGTAAGACCACCACACTGCTGTGGTCTTTCTTTCCTTCCCTCTTTTCACTCTTAGCTCCCACATATGAGTGAGCACATGCAGTATTCTTATTTGCTTTTAGCAATATTAAATTTAAGTCTGTCCATCAATTATGAAGTAAACTGGAACCAAGTGGTAAAGATGCATGGGATAATTAACCAAAGTCTCTTTCCTCAAGGAATAGTAAAGTAATTTTTATGTATGTAGAAATATATTGGGAACTAAAACGAACACATAG
The DNA here is from genome assembly GCF_000696425.1 of Galeopterus variegatus. Taxonomy (NCBI): domain Eukaryota; kingdom Metazoa; phylum Chordata; class Mammalia; order Dermoptera; family Cynocephalidae; genus Galeopterus; species Galeopterus variegatus. The sequence continues at coordinate 489,549 of NW_007726463.1, forward strand.
TTTATGTCAAAATTCCACTTATACTTCTGGAGAGAAAGATTCATATATTTCTAATATATATGAAATAAATAGAAAGACTGGCCAAAATAAGACATCATATTTCATAAGATAATGGTGAGGATTAAATCAAGTAATTTATGTGAGAAATTTGGCATAGTACTTAATACAGAAAGTGCTCAAAAAAATGTTAGTTATATAAAGGATCTGTTTTAATAGATGGTTCTTGTGTTTGGGAGAAAGATAAAAATCAGAAAATAATTTGATGGTAAAGAGGTGCTATCTTTTGCAGGATTTTGTGGATCCCCCAGTTTCAGATTTCAGACGTCTACTATAGTCCATGTTACAGCAAAGTTTGTCCTTGTATGTTTAGGTTTACTGAGTAATCTACAGTCCTGGACATCACCGAGGAGAAAGGAGACAAAGATAACCATACCAGGGTGATTGTGAGGAGGCTGGGTGTAGAGTGATATCTTGGTTCATTTATTTAATTCTGTTTTCCATGCAAGTAAAAATTTTCAACTTTTTAGAAATACCTCTGTAGGCATTGTGTTCACCATATCCTTTTAAAACAAAACATGCTAGAGGGTAAGCTGGAGCAATATTACATTAAGAAAAAAGATGTCAGAGATATTTATGAGTTTGTCATTGGACCACAGTTTCATTATTATAATATAAAAATAATACTCAACCACATATTTCTTTCAGCAGGTCAAAGTTTAATCAGTCTCTTTTAATAGAACGTTCTAGTTACTTTAGCACAATAATGTAGCTTGTAAGATAGCTAACTAGTTAAGATGAACCTTCAAATTTTATTTTAATTCTGTCATAGCTGGTAAGGCAGCAGAGAATGAAAGGTTTCATCTACAGCAGCCATTAGCAATCATTCCAGGGAGACGGCAAGATGACAAAAGAGGGCTTTTAAGTAAGAGTCTGCTGATTGCTTAGGACTTCCAGCTGGAGTTTTCTATGGAAAGATTACATGATGTTAGAAAACAGAATCTACCAAGAAAAGGTCATTTACTATGGGGTAAACCAATTTTTTTGGTTTTACCATTACTTGGAATTACCAATAGTAGTCTAAAATATTAGAATTAGTCACGGAAAATATCACTGACCAAGTCCAAGAGCAAAATATGGGTATACAGATTACCAAACTGAAGAAAAATGGAATATTGGATAATTACTCTGAAAAGCAAATGCTGTAAGGTACAACCAGGTTTGGAAGCATTTGTCTGCAATGATTCCTAAAATACTAAGATTTTTATATGAATTCAATTTAGTATGTGTAAGTGAAGCAATTTATAATAATAACAATAATATTAACACTACTCACAGTCATCTTTTGCTTATTTGGTGCCAGGTATTACTCTGAGCTCTTGACACATGTTTATTACTCATTTAAAACTCAAAATTATCTTATATTGGTAACTAATACTATTATATCCATTTTTCAAGTGAGGAGATTGAGTTCAGAGAAGTTAAATTACTCGCCCAAGGTCACACAACTGCTAAGGGCAGAGCTACAATTCTAATACAGCCAATCAGGGTTGAACGTCTGTGTAGTTAGCAAGTATTCTGCCCTACACACTGTTTTAAGTGTGAAAGAGATTTTCCAGTTTCTACAAGCTTTCCAAAGGCCTAACTAATATATTTGAGAGCTGTGGGTTAAAAGAGGTTGATTTTAAAACAAAATAATATAACTAGAGAAGAGAAATAATAAATGTTGTTTGCTCTACAAAATATAACACTGCCTAGATCTTACAAAGGTTTTTTTAAAAGTTTGGCTTTTCATATAGTCTAAGGTGAATTTGGGAAGGCATAACTGAACCAATCTTCCCTAGCATCTTTGACCTGGAGCCTCATTTAAGTACCACACAGTTTACTAAAATTGGGTTACTCTTTGTTACCACCTCAGTTCCATATTACCTGCTCTTTCAACAGTCCCTTCCTCTTCCTGATCTTGTCTGCCATTCAAAATTCTGATTTTGGTACTAGGTTCACCCTTCTAAGTTCTTGAAAGTTTCCATTTATTATACCTAATAATTAACTTGACATTGCCTTCTTCACCCAACTCTTGACTTCTGGGTCTGCTCTGAGGTTTAACCCGGGAAAGTTGGTAGCACAACTTACCATCATCTTTTAAGTATGCTCTTTTCTACAAGGAAAAAAAGAAAAATGTTATTCATCTTCCAAATAAGATTTTATTTGGTCCTAGTGTTGGGCTGCTTTAACTCGAAATCAATACTTAAACATTCCTGTGTTTTTTATTTGTTAATTCCTTATATCCCATAAGAAATTTCAGACCCTTCACATTTGAATCATATTTTTTATGATCCCTACTCACCACAGTATCTTTAGTGTGCATTGATTGAGAGAAATTCTTTGGAAGGTGTTTAGGTATTTATCTAACTTCAGCGAGCACACACACACAAAAACACAGAAATTATTATACTCATTTTCTATTGCTGCATTAAAAATTGCTTCAGAACTTAGTAGTTTAAAACAACAATGTCATTATCTTATAGGTTCTCTGGGTCAAGAATCCAGGTGTGGCTTAGTTAGATCCTCTGGGCCTGAGACTCACAAGGCTGCCCTCATCTCAGGGCTTTACTGGGAAGGACATGATTTCTAACTCAGACACACGGTTGTTGGCAGGATTCTGATCCTCTTGACTTGTGACTAAATTTGTTTTTTTGTTTTTTTGTTTTTTTTTTATTTTGTCAATATACAATGTAGTTGATTATTGTGTCCCATCACCGAAACCTCCCTCCCTCCTCCCTCTCCCCCCTCCCACCCAGGTGTGTCCCCTCCATTTTCTTGTTGTAAGAACTTAAAAAAAAAAAAAATTGTGGTTGTTATATCTTCCTCTCCCCCCCCCAATTTTTTTGTTTTTTTTTTGTTGTTGTTGTTTGTTTGTTTTTTTGGGTGTGTGTGAGAGTGTGTGTGTGTGTATGTATGTGTGTGAATTGATTCATTCACCTTTAGCTCCCTCCAATAAGTGAAAACATGTGGTATTTCTTTTTCTCTGTCTGACTCGTTTCACTTAATATTATTCTTTCAAGGTCCATCCATGTAAATTTGAATTCGGCACAAGCTGTCCTTCAGAGGCCTCCTGGTTTCCTTTCCATGTGGACCTCTCCAGAGAACATATCACAATGTGGCAGCTTGCTTCATTAGAGCAAGAGGGCAAGAGAGTGCAAGAGAAAGAGACTGATGAAAATCAAAGTCTTTTGTAACCTAATCAAGCAAGTGATACCCCATCCTTCTAGCCATGTTCTATTTATTAGAAGCAAGTTATTAGGTCCTGCCCATGTGCAAGGGAAGGGGATCATGCATGAATATTAGCAGGTAGGGATCATTGGGAGATTTTCAGAGCTGCCTGCCAAAGTTATTTATTTTGTCTATAGCTGAATTTATTATTTTTAACTGCCTAACTGCTATTGATTGGGGAAATTATTTTAATGATCAGTCCTATTTAAAGTTTCACCAAGTCTGATCCTTTTAACAGTCCCTTTAGGTAGTGTTCAAGCTGATATAGAGATGCTTAGTCTCTCCTCTAGCTTTCTCTTCCCCTTCCTCATTTCTCTCTGATATTTTTCAAGTGGGAAGTTTGGGGTGTTGTATTGTTGGGAAGTGCATGTGACCTAGGTAAACTCAAGGCCATTGGAAAAGATCAAATTTCTCAGGTGTAGAGGTCTTTTGACTCCTTTTGGAATGATATCTCTTGGCCATTTGGGTGTTGTTGCCCTTTCAGCTGAATTTCATAGTTGATATAACCTGTAATCTTGTCTCTTTTGATTTAGACAAGAACTAGTAGCATCTTTTCACTGAATCTGCCTGAGGTCAATTGCATAGAGACTGGTCAAATACTGCTAAATTTCCTGTTGAACCCTAGCTCAACCAGATGATTCTGCAGGGTTGTCACACTATCACCTTGCCCTGCATATAGAAACCGTATCTAGGAAAACTCACCCTTGATGTGTCTATGCCTTGTGGAAACCTAGATGTCTTAAGAAGATTCAATCTTCCCATCTCCCTCTGGCTGCCCAGCTCCCAGTGCTCTACCAAATTTACTTTGATGTAGCTGCTTACCAGTTGGTGCAGGGCAGCCAGGGAGGAGTATACACCAACCTTCCCAAACAAGGATTATGAGTAAAACAGGTGTACTCCTACTGCCCATTATGTTCATTTATATAATGTACTCTTCAGTAAGGCAAGGCCCAGAGAAGGGAGAATCAGGACATAATTCTGGGACTTTTTGTCTCTTTTCTCTTTATTTTCATTCAGGGATTCAAGAAGAAAATAGTTTCTTAATTCATCCTTCTGTATAAATTTTCCCATAATATTATTTTACCCAGACTACTAAGCCTAGCTTTTGATATATTAAAGGGGAAAAGAAGAAATTTAAATAATCCTTTCTTAATAAAAACGATTATTAGACCCATCCCTCATACTGAGCTCAAAGTTAACCTCATAAATTAGGTCCTAATTAGACTTAATATATGACCTAACATAAAATTAAACCTAATATAAGAACTAAAATGATAAAACTCTTAGGAAAAAATAGGAGTAAATTCTCATGACCTTGGTTCAAGCAAAGATAGTTTTTTAAATATGACATCAAAAGCACACGTGATAAAATAATATAAAATACTGGTAAGGTAAACTTCATTAAAATGTAAAACTTTTGTGCTTCAAGATACACCCTTAGGAAAGTGCAAAGACAAGCCAGAAGCTGGAAAAAATATTTACTAGCAGTATATCTGATAATGGACTTTTATTTAGAATACATAATTCATTAAACTCAATAATAAGAAGACAACCCAATTTAAAAATGGTGAAACACTCGAATAGATATTTCACCAAAGAAGATACCCAAATGGCCACTGAGCACATGAAAAGATGCTAATATTACTCATTAGAGAAATGCAAAGTTAAATTACAATGAGAACATTTTACACGCACAGGAGTGGCTGAGATCAAAAGCCATACACGTCCAAGTGTTGATGAAGGTGTGGAGAAACTGGAACCCTCATACATTGGTGGTGGGAATGTCAAATGATGCAGCCACCCTGGAAAATAGTTCGGCAGTTTCTCAAAAAGTTAAATATAAATTTACCGTAAAACCGAGAAATTCTACTTGTAGGTCTCCACTCAAGAGAAATAAAAATATTTGGCCACACAAAGACTTGTACACAAATGTTCATAACAGCATTACTCAAGTGTGTATTCATATAATGAAATACTACTCAAAAATAAAGAGGAAAAAAATAAAGGGGAACTGATACATGCTGCAAGTCAAATGAACAGCCAAAATATTATGCTAAGTGAGAAAAGCCATGCACAAGACCAAATACTAGAAGATTTCATTTATATGAAATATTCATACAAGACAAGTCTTTAGAAACAAAAAATAGATTAGTAGCTCCCTAAGTTTGAGGGTAGGAATGGGGAGTGACTGAAAGTGGATAGAACTTCTCTTTTGGAGGTGAGAGCGACGTTTGTTCTAGTCCAGGAGACAAGATGATATAAAGCAGGGTTCTTATCCTGGGGTCCACAGATCCTATTATGAATGTAGGCAACAATCCTCAGTCAGTACTGACAGTGCTTGTGACTTTGTCACCAATCAAAATCACACAGATTTTTATATCATACTTAAGCTGCTGTACATATCACAAAATACTGTTTACTCTCATCACTTTTTTAAGATAATTATTAGGCCCATCATATATGTCATTAATAATTGATGAAGAGGCACACATATTATGATATAAAATTATTCTTTACTGTCTCAAAAATATAGTAGCGGATTTCAATGCAATTGTTTTCTTTTATAATCCAAAGTATTTTACTGTATGTGTTTAAAAACATTATTTTGAGAAAGGATACTTAGGCTTCCCAGCCTGCAAAAGGGGTCCATAGCACAAGAAACAGTTGAAAATCTTGTGTATAGAAAATGTAAATGGTTAAAAAAGATGACTTTCTTGATAAGAAATAAAGAAAAATAATTTTCATAATCAATCATTTGTAGATTGATAAAAATATGAAGTATAGCAAAGGAGACACAAACCTAAAGAAAGGAGGCAAATCTGATTTGTAGGACCCCAAAGAGCCAATGCAGAGCTTTATGTAAGACAATAATGTGGACAAGAGATTATTTGAATAGGTGGCATGCTGGATTAGACTGGGAGATAAACTGATCTAAAGAAGGTTGGTAATGAACAGAATGAGACACACATCACAGGAAAGGGAAAATGTCTATTTGGGTTATTTTTTTTTCTCCAGTTTTGACATCAACTGTTTTTCTCTGCAAAGCTTGACTTATGTATTGGTGTTGTTATTTATTTTTGAAGAATAGTCACCATAAAAATTTTGGACTTTTTAATTTTTATTTATTTTTTAATTCTTTTTAATTTTTATTAATATTATTATTTTTTTACATTCTATGATGTTGTGGAGCAGTTAGGAGGGAGAAGGAGAGGGGAAGGAGAAAGAATGGGATGGAAGGAAGAAGGGGGAGGGGCAGGTTTGAGACCTGTGGCACCCACCTCTCACAGGGGAGACCAGGGGGCTTCCCTCCCAGCAGTGGAGGGTGCAGATGTCAGGGGGTATGGCAAAAGCCCTTACCCCTCACACCCCCAGCTCAGGAACCCAGGGCCCTTCTGGCTGTGGCTTGGTGGTCAGTGGTCATTGCTAGGCTGGTTGCGTGTGTCTGGGGGTGTGTGGCCGAGGCCCTTGGTCCCTCACACACTGGCTAGGGAGAGCCCGGGTGCCTTCTGTAGCAGCTTGGTGGTCATCGCTGGGGTGGTTGCATGTGTCAGGGGGATGTGGCCAAGGCCATTGGCCCCCACCCTTGGGACTGGTTGTGGGTGTTGGGGGGCATGGCTGAGGCCCCCAGCCCTCCCCCATTTCTGGCTTGGTAGCTCAGGGGACTTCTGGTCCTTCTAGGTGTTATAGGTGTTCTTTGGTGAAATGAGAGCTTTAGTAGTTAATATCAAACTTTGTCTCTCGTTATGGGTACTTTTTTCTTTCAGCTATGTGTTGGATTATTTGTTATTCCCACCACTTAAACTCTGTGCTGGAAATAATTTGTTGTCCTTTGCTTACTTCTAAAATGGGGGAAATTCCTGTGGGGACCAGTACTTAAGCTCTGTGGTTGAGCTAAATTGCTGCTTTGAGTCTGATTCCCTAGGGAAGGTTTTTAGTGCAGCTCAGGTTTTAATGGCTGACTTTATAGGTACTTCTGGGTCTAGTGAGATCTGGTGCACCCGGGTTGTGTAGCAACTCTGATCTGGGTGTGAGTCTTTTCATCAAACTGCACTCCACGCAATTATATATTCCTGGCCAGTCTCCTCTGAGTGGCCCTATGCTGACTGGGGTAGCGATCAGCTGTCCTTGCTGTGCCCCAGTGTTCCCCCAGTGGGCCTGTCTCCACCATCGCCCATGCTCCAAAAACTTCTCATGGGACAGGCCATGTTCTGGTCCTTTGCAATGACTCACTGGCCTCTGAGTGGCTCCTTTTTTCCAGTTGTTGTGGCTCCTGCTCTTATGTGGGTCTACAGGAAGCCTCTTAGTGGTCTTGCTGGCTCGAGGGCCACCAAAGCCCCCTCTTCTCCCCTGCTGCCTCCAAGCAACTTCATCCAAAGTGCACAGCTGCAGCTTTTGCCAGCTCCTGCTCCATGCATTCTGCAGCTCCAGCCTGGAAGTGGCCAGGATTCAAAACAGTCGGAGTGGTTTTTTCTTTGTCTCATTGTGGCTTCTCCCACCTTCATGCACTCCATATGTCTCTCCTCCTCTTCCCCTGAGCTCTAACAACCTCAGCTTAGCTGTCATTGCTTTTTTATAGTTGTAAATTGGTTGATTTGTGGGAGAGAGTGATGCAGGGACCATGTATAATGCCATCTTGACTGGAAATGCAAAATTTTGGACTTTTTTAAAAGAAAATTGAAATTAAAAGTTTATACAGCTCAGAAAAGCCAGTAACTTGTTCAAAAGATCTGAGATAAAGAAAAATGTTTCTAATCACATATTCTCTAGTCATTCAGTTTTTGACCTCTCTAATTCTTGCTTTTATCAATCCAAATTCTTGCCATGGAAATCACAGTATAATTAATTACTGATAGAGTACATGGAACCAATGGGCAAATTATTTAACTAAGGATGATTGAATACTACCCAAGTCTTAGTGAGCTCTAAAAGAGCATCCCATGATACCGCTAATTTTAATTTGTTAATAATATATGTAATAATATGAAGTATTTGTTATATTTCTAAGGTAAAAGTAATCTCAAAGGAAGCTATTGTTTCAGAAATTTAAGTTTAATGATGAAGATTATTTAATAAACAACACATTAAGAAACGGAAATGAAGTTCATTTTGTTTAAGCTACGATATCTTTGAGAACAGAAGATGAATGAATGAATCAACTTATATGGGCAAATGTCCTTCCAAAGTAATTGAGTCCTAAATGCCAAACCAAAGTAGTCTGCCAGAGTCAATGAAAATGTTCTGTTCTAAAGAATGTTCTGACTGATAGTAAATTTAATAACATTTTAAAATGTCAAGTTGAGTTTTAATTCCAAGTCCGTATCTCCTAGAGTGTAATGTGTTACAAATTCAGTATCATGAGACCACCCTTCTGCAGCTTTCTGGATTTTAGCCATAGGAGCTTTAGAGAGCAAACAAAATCAAAACTCTATCCACTTATTTACCTCAGAAATTCAAATAATTTGTCTGAACTACAAACCTGTAGAAAGCTATTTTAAAAGTTCATAGTCTCAAAATCAGGCAGTTTCTTATGATATCAGAAAATTAGCCTTAATTCCTACATTCTAAGCTAGACTAACCATAAGATAAAAATAAAATTTAAAAAATGGTAAAACAGCAATATATTGGTTACACATCCACCTGCTCTGTAAAATATATTATTTTTCAGTAAATGCTTAAGGACAAAATAGTTATATAAGTCTACATGGTTAATATAAATGATTTAAAAAATTAATATTTAAAATATCTTAGCTACCTAAAACAATTACAATGGGGGCCATAGCTTTTTATAGAAAAAAAAAATCCATCTGGTTAACAATTTTAGGCAATTGTTTTGGCATCTTTGTAAATATGATTTAGCCTTAATCAAAGTATCTTACATTTGGGCTTGAGTATTTATATCCTGTGAAAGCTAAAAATAAAATCTGCAATTATGTTTTAGAAAGGCTTTCTATTACACATAATTTACATGATGTATTATTGAATGGTACTGTTCAATTTGTCAGTGCCCCTGCTATTTATTCTACAATCCCAGAGTCCTTAGAGGCACCGTAACAAAATGTCCTGACATTTCCTGCTCCCTCCCTCCCATTCCCAAGGAAGATAGGAAGGTTTTTTCCAAGACTTAAGCATATCTATAAATAAATTGCCCTTGGGTTTTCACAGGCTTTTGATTCATTTCCAGAGTTTCAAAAAAGTTGATTTGAAACATTTTGCCACTGTTATCATTATTGATTTTCTCGATATTCTGAAAGAACCAGCTGTTGATTATCTTGGTTTTCTCTATTAGTTTTCTTTTTATATTTCACTGAATTTTCAGTCTAATCTTTCTAATTTCCTTTGTTATGCTTAATTAGCTTCTTCTTTCTCTCTCTCTCTTCTTTTTAAAATTTCTTATGGTAGAAGTTGTTCCTGTGTTGGGGAATTTACTTTCTGGTAATAATATTTTGAGACATAAATTTCTAATTACTCTCTAGCTGCATCCTAAATAATTTGATATATTGTGTCTTTATTTTTATTCAGTTAAAAACATTTCTAATTTCTTTTTTCGACTTTTTCATGAAATCATAAATCATTGACGTGTTTTATTTAAATTCACAAATATTTTAGGACTTCCCAGTTATCTTTCAGTTATTGATTTCTATCTTAATTTCATTTTTTTTTCAGAGAACAACTGTATGACTTGAATTTTTTTTAATTTATTGAAACTTGTTTTATGGGTTCAAATATAGTCTATCTTAGAGAATAATCTGTACACATTTAAAAGGAGTGTGTATCCTGCTGTTATTGGTGGAGTGTTCTATAGATGTCAATTAAGACGGTTTGATTAATAGTGTTAAGTCTTCTATATTCTCATTGATTTTCTGTCTATTTGGCCTTTCAGTTATTGAAATAAAGGTGTTAACTATAATTGTGTATCAGTCTATTTTTACCTGTTGTTCTTTCAGTTTCTGCTCTATGTATTTTTAAGCACTATTATTAGATGCAGAAAGGTTTAGGATTATTATATGTACTTTATTATTGTGAATGAACAACTTTATCCCTGGTTATATTCTTTGTTCCAAAATCTACTTTGTTTGATATTAATATTGCTACTCCACCTTCCTATTTGTTATTTTAGCATAGTGTATTTTTCCCATCATTTTACTTTTAATTTGTGTCTTTTTATTTAAAACAAGATTTGTAGGTAGCATATAGTTGGTTTTACTATGTGCTTTACTCTGTTTACTTTACCCTTTATTCCTTACTCACCTTTGAAACTGAGTGGCAGGGTTTTTTATTTTTATTTTTTAATTCATTTTTATTTCTTTTTTTGGCTAGTTACAATTCTTCATTTGTTGTTTAAGCAGTTGACGTAGGGGTTATACATGTATCTTTAAATAGTCTTGTATATCACTTTATGTGGTATAATTTAAGAAACTTAAAATATTGTATTTATATTTGTCTTTCTTAGTCTCTATGCTATTATTAACATTCATTTTACTTCTTCGTTTGTTTCTTTTGTTTTTTCACACAATTGCAAAATTCCTTTACTTTCAAGCAGAATACTGGGAAGAGAGACATATCCACCACAACACAATTACACTTACCTTAAACAGAAGTTACACAATTGCTCAATACAGTTTTGAGCTTAGCCAATTTTAAGATTATTTTCTTTTGTTAGCTACTTTTTTATGAAAAGACAAGTATTTGCATTTCTTACAATATTAAGAAGTGCTTATCTGACTTTGTTGGTCCTTTTATGAGCAGGAAAGTTTTGTCTCTACTGAAGGCTCCCAATTAAACATCAGTTTCTACAATGTCTCTCTTTCCTTAGGGCATAAGGATAGCAGTTCTTGAACCCTATACCATTTATTGTTGTTCATTATTCTGATGAAGTCTTCCTTCTCTAAACGGAAAAAATGCTACCACTGAACTGTAGAAAAAATAGTCTATAGCAACACAAAAGAAAAACATTTTAATTGTCAGTTCACTCAAATACCTCTTTCAGTGGAGAAAAAATGTCAACATGACACCCATTAGATATGTGTTTCATTTTTTAAAATGTTGTTGACTGTATAAGCAGATTCACAAAATCATAAAATTCTGCCTCAACAAGGAAAATTTTAAATTATCATTTTGGCATGGTAACTTTCCTTAAATTCTCCTGCATAATATCTAACATCTGTTGTGAAATCGAATTGCAAGATATCAAGAAAAGTATAATCTTGTGAAATTATTAATTCATTTGACAGAAATTTTGAGGCCCAATTAAACCTTATTGAATTAAATCTAGCCCAAGAGGAAAGGTATTGCCTCCTCCCTTTAAGTTTTATTATGTTATATATACTTAGTTCATTTGGTAATAAGTTTTCATTAAATTCTGTATTTTCTACAGGAAGGAAAAAATGTTTGAGTTTTTCATTAATATTAGACCAAAGGTTATCTCATTTAAAGCTAGGTTTCCTTCAAAGCTCTGTTTTTATTTCTAAGATTTTCTAAGCATGAATATATTTTCCAAAGTCACAAAAGCAAATGGTAGAATTTCAATTCAAATTAAAATCTGTTCAAATCCAAAGCCTCATGAACTTTGCATTCGCCTATGCTACTATACTCTAAAATAGGGGATATATATTTTTTACTAATAAAAATATGTGTCTATCATAACATATTTTGCATCATTTAAATTTACCAATATCCTATGTAATAGGATTTTTTGTTTCCTTACAAACCTATCTGGTTGAACAGTCACTAGAAGACAACACAATCATTGACTGGTTTCATTTTAAATGTTTGACCTTGACTCTCAAGAGGGCCTTCAATGTTCCCTGATAATGACAATATATTTCTCAAGTCCATTTACTCTCCTGCTCTTCTGAAATATTTTATTCCATCTCCTCACAACTAGAATATCTCCTCCAGTCTTCTCTCTGATCCAATTGTTATTTTAGTCAGGAAACTGAAGCAATCAGAAGAGAACTTCCACCAGCTCCCACTTCTGCATCTACCTACCTGCCAGTATATAATTTGGCTTTCCTTCTGTTATTGTATCAAACAAAGCACAACCACTCATTTGAGTACCAGATCTTATCTTCACTTCCCAATTCAAAGGCATTTTACCAGCGTTTCTGCCCTCTGTCTCCTGCCTCCTCAAATATCCTCCTTTATTGGACAATACACATCGATATACAAAGCTATATTCTCCTCCCGCCATTGTTTCACTTCTCTGTACCTTTCAAAGAATAATATTCTTTGAAAAAATTTCCTATCTTCCATCACCAATTCCACTTTTCTCAGAAATTTAAGTTTAATCAGTCCTTTGCTTACATCATTGTGTTGAATCTCTTACCAAAGGGATGTATTTATATTGTGTCAAAATAAACTGAAAATACTTACCTGTATTTTTAAGAGTTAAGGATCACAATGGACATTTTATGTAAGATTTGAAAAGCAAAAACAAAATAGCAACCACATTTATTTTATACACTGGAAAACTCAGAGCAAATTATGAGGCACTGTGTAACTTGTCCACCTTGTTCACCTTGTTAGCTTTCCTGCAGCAGCTCTTTGGCCAGGTCCTTGCTTAGCTCTGTGAGGTGTCAGCTTCTTTTGTAGTACACCTATTGCACTGAACCTGGAGATTAGATGTGTAAAAGACAATGTGGGTTTTAGCTGATCCAACTGAGTTTGACTTACCCTTTCAGGTGCCAGTTTGAACTAACTTCCTCCACGTTATATTCATCTTCTTCCAACTGCTTGCCCTGCTCACTCAGCTACGATAGTTTGATAAAAATAAATTGCTATAATAAAGCTATTTATTTACATTCAATCTATTTACATATCTAAAATATGATTGCCTGTAGTTATATTTAATATACAAAGGAAATACAAAAAGTGCAAGGAAAAATGAAATTGAAAGATGCATATAAAAAATATAAACTTTATTTTTCAATATAAGCTCCATCAAGTTCAAGACTCTTTTGTAAATAATGATACCAGCCATTTAGTCTATCCCTAAGGAACTGAGCATCCTGAGAATTGAATCATGTCAATGCAGTCTTTTTTTTTTTTTTTCAGTATTAACTGAAGAAAAATGGATGTTCTTTAAAGATTTTTTAAGATTAGGTAAGCAAAAGAAGTCAGAAGGATCTAAATCATGACTGTGAGGTGGATGCCTAATGAATTCCCATCAAAACTTTCACAAAACTCTCCTTGTTTCAGGATCATGGTTGTGCTGGAGAAGGACTCTCTGGTGAAACTTTTGCAGACATACTGCTAAAACTTTGGTTAATTTTCTCAACTACTATCTTAATAAGAAGATGTTATCTTTCTTTGACCTTACAAAAAGTGAACAAGCAAAATGCCTGACCACCCCAAAAAACTGGTACCGTGACCTTTGCTCTTGAACAGTCTGGTTTTGCTTTGACTGTGCCTCTTCCACCTCTTGGTAGCTCCATGGCTTTGACTGTGCTTTGTCTTCAGAGTTGTAGTGGTAAAGCCATGTTTCATCTCCTATTACAGTTCTTTGAAGAAATGCTTTAAGATATTGATCCCACTTGTAAAATTTCCATTGAATGCTCTGCTTTTGTCTGCAGCTGATCTGGGTGCAACAGTTTTAGAACTCATCAATTGAAAAGTTTGGTCAACTGTAATGTTTCAGTCAGAATTGTGTAAGCTGAACCAATTGAGATGTCTGTGGTGTTGGCTATTGTTTCTGCTGTTAAGTGCCAGTCCTCTTCAATTAGGGAACAAATGAGATTAATGTGTTTTTTTTCTGCAAATTGATGTGGATGGTCTAGTGCTGTGGGCTTTATCTTCAACATCATCTTGTCCCTTCTAGAAATGAGTTATCCATTTGTAAACTGCTGATTTCTCTCGGGCATTGTCCATAAATATAAAAAGAGATCAAAACTTTTAAAAATAATGTAGGAGAACTTATAGAACTAAAGGTGTCATTCAACTAAATAAAAACACACCTGAGAGCTTAAGTAGCAGGCTAGAGCAAACAAGAAAAAATTTCTGATCTTGAAGACAGTTTCTTTGAAATAACTCATGTGGAAAAAAAAAAGAAAAAAGAGTATTGAAAAATGAAGAAAATCTAAGAGAGGTAGGAGATAACCTTAAGCACACAAACATCCAAATCATCCAAATCAGGGTATTCCTGAAGGGAAGAAGAAAGGAAAAGGCAATGAGAACATATTCAACAAAATAATAGCAGAAAATACTCCTGATATAGGAGGAGATATGGACCTTGAGATTTACGAAGCTCAAAGATCCCCATCAGAGTCAATCCAAAAATTCCCTGTAAAGCACATCATAGTAAAACTGGCAAAACTCAAAGACAAGGAGAAAATTCTAAAAACAGTAAAAGTGTCAAGCCACCTATATGGAGTCACCATCTGACAAACTGCAGATTTCTCAACAGAAACTCAACCAACCAGAGAGAATGTTATGATATATTCAAAATACAAAAATTAAAAAAAAAACTGCCAGCCAAGATACTATAATTAGCAATGTTATCCTTCAGACATAAAGAAGAAATAGTGTATTTCTAAGAAAAACAAAAACTATAATAGTTCACCACATGATCAGCCCTACAAGAAATCCTCAAGGGAGTCCTGCATCTGAAATCCAAAAAACAGTAGTCATTACCATGAATACACAAGAAAGAACAAAACTCACTGGTAGAACAAAAACACAAATGAGAAAGAGAAAGAAAGTGCATCTTACCACCAGCAAAAAAACAACAAAAAACAAAGACCAACAATAAATGGTAAAGAAACAAAGGATATTTAAAACATTCAAATGGAAATCAATAAAATGCCAGGACAAATAGAGTACCTTTCAGTAACAACCCTTAATGTAAATAGATTAAATTCCCCAGTCAAAAGACACAGACTGGCTGATTGGATTAAAAAACTAGACCCAAGTATATGCTGTCTACAAGAGACTTACCCCACGTGTAAATACACACACAGACTAACAGTGAAGGGATAGAAAAAGATATACTATATAATTAGAAATCAAAAATAAGCAGGAGTAGCTATTCTTAGATAAAATAGACTTTAAACAGAAAACTATAAAAAGAGACAAAGAAGGCCACTGTATAATGATAAAGGGATCTATCCAGCAAGAAAACATAAAAATCATAAATATATATGCACCCAACACTGGAGCACCCAGATATATTAAGCAAACACTATTAGACCTTAGGAAAGAAATAGACCAAAGTACAATAACAGTTGAGGACCTGAACATCTTTCTCTCAACACCGGGCAGATCATCTAGGTAACAAATCAACAGAGAAACACAGGATTAAAACGACATTTTAGACCAATTGGACTTGGCAGATATTTGCAGAGCATTTCATCCATCAGCTACAGAATGTGAATTCCTCTAATCCTCCAGGATAGACCACATGTTAGGTCACAAATCAAGTCTCGACAAAATTTTAAAAATTGAAGTCATTTCAAATATCTTCTCAGACCACAACAGATTGAAACTAGAACTCAATAACAAGCAAAACTCTGGAAATGATACAAATACATGGAAATTAAACAACAAACTCCTGAATGGCATATGTGTCCAAGAAGAAATTAAACAGGAAATCAAAAAATGTCTCAAACCTAATGGAATTAAGGCACATAATAACAAAACCTGTGGGATGCTACAAAAGCAATACTACAAAGGAAGGTTAGACACTTACATTAAAAAATTGAAAAATTTCAAATAAACAGCCTAAAATTACACCACAAAGAACTAGAAAAACAAGAACAATGCAATCCCAAAATTAGGAGACAGAAAGAAATAATTAAGATCAGAGCAAAACTAAATGAAGTAGAAACCCAAAAATGATTAAAATGATCAATGAAATGAAAAATCATTTTTTCAAGAAGATAAAAAAATAGACAAACCATTAGCTAGGTTAACTAATCAAAGAGGAGAGGAGACCCAAATAATAAAAATTAGAAATGAAAAAGGAGATATTACAGCTGATACCACAGACACGCAAAGAATCGTTAGAGATTATTATAAATAAATACACACCAACAAATTTGAAAACCTGGAGGAAATGGATACATTTCTGGACACATACAAACTGCCAAGACTAACCAAAAAGAAAGAGAGAACCTGAACAAACCTGTAACAAGCAATGAGATTGAAGCCATGGTCAGCAGTCTCCCAACAAGAAAAGCCCATGGCTTAACTGCTGAATTCTATCAAACCTTTGAAAAGTAATTAATACCAAGTCTCTTCAAACTATTCCAAAACATGAAACACAGGCCATTCTCCCAAATTAATTCCAGGAAGCCAGCATCACCCTAATACCAAAACCAAACAAACATAAAACAACAAAAAAATAAAACCATAGGCCAATAACTTTGATTAACATAGATTCAAAAATCTTCAACAAAATATTAGCAAATAGAATACAGCAACACATCAAAAAATTATACATCACAATCAAATTCATCCCAGGTATACAAGAATGGTTCACCATATGCTAGTCAATAAATGTGATATACCACATCAACAGAATCAAGGACAAAAACCATATGATTATCTCAATAGACTCAGACAAAGCCTTTGACAAAATTCAATGGCCCTTCATGATAATGACTCTCAGAAAATTAGGTAGAGAAGGAGAGAATCTCAACAGAATAGAAGCCATATACAACAAACCCACCACCGATATCATCCTCAAGAATGGAGCAGAATAATGATGCCCATCTGTGCCACTCCTATGGAGAATCGTATTGGAAGTACTAGCCAGAGCAATCAGGTAAGAGAAAGAAAGAAAGGGCATCCAGATTGGAAAGGACAAAGTCAAATTGCATTTGTTTACAAATGGCATGATTCCATACATACAAAAGCCTAAACATTCTACAAAATAACACTTAGAGACAATAAACAATTTCAGTAAAGTTGCAGGATGCATAATCAGTACCACTTTATACTCCAATAGCAAACCAGCAGAAAAAGAAATCAAGAAAGCTAGCCCAATTACAGTAGTTACCAAAATAAATAAATAAATAAATAAAATACCTTGGAATAAAGTTAACCAAGGAGGTGAAAGATATCTATGATGAGAATTAAAAATCACTGTTGAAAGAAATTAAAGAGGACACAAAAAGATGAAAAGACATTCCATGCCCTTGGATTGAAAGAATTAACATGGTGAAAATGTCCATGCTACCCAAAGCAATCTACACATTCAATGCAATCCCCATCAAATACTGATGACATTCTTCACAGAAATAGAAAAAAAAAATCCTAACATTCATATGTAACAACAAAAGATCCTGAGTAGCCAAAGCAATACTGAGCAAAAAATAAAAATAAAAGTGGAGGAATAACAATACCTGGCTTCAAATTATACTACAAAGCTATAATAATCAAAACAGCATGGTACTGGCATATAAACAGATGCACAGACCAAAGGAACAGAATAGTGAACCCAGAATTAAACCCACATACTTACAGCCAGCTAAACTTCAACAAAGGCAGAAAGGACATACAACATGGAAAAGACTGCCTCTTTAATAAATGGTGCTGGGGAAACTGGACATCCTTATGTAGAAGAATGAAACTACACCCATACCTCATACCATACACAAAAATCAACTCAAAATGGATTAAATACTCAAGTATAGGATCAAAAACTATAAAACTCCTAATAGAAAACATAGTGGAAACACTTCAGAAAGTAGACTGGGCAAAAACTTTATAAATATGACCCCCAAAGCACAGGCAACAAAAGAAAAAATAAACAAATGGGATTATATCAAACTAAAAAGCATCTACACAGCAAAAGAAACAATAGCAGAATGAAAAGACAAGCTACAAAATGGGAGAAAATATTTGCAAACTATACTTCTGACAAAGGATTAATATCCAGAATACACAAGGAACTCAGAATATGCAAGATTAACAGTAAAAAAAAAAGTAATCCAATTAAAAAGTTGAGAAGGGAGCTGAACAGGCTTTTCTCAATGAAGATATGTAAAGGCCAAAGACACATGAAAAACTGCTCAACATCACTCAGCATCAGAGAAACACAAATCAAAACTTCATTGAGATATCATCTGACCCCAATTAAACTTGCTATTATACAGAGAATAATAAATACTGGTGAGGATGCAGAGAAAGGGGAACCCATCTATACCATTAGTGGGACTATTAATTGGTATAGCCATTATGGAAAATGGTATGGAGGTCGCTCAAGCAACTGCAAATAGAAGTGCCATATGATCCAGCAATTCAACTGCTAGGTATATACCCACAAGAATGGAAATCATCATGTCAAAGGGATACCTGCACCCCATGCTTACTGCAGTTCTATTTACAATAGCCAAGAGTTGGGACCATTTGAAATGTCCATCTTTGGACGACTGGATAAGGAAAATGTGGTACATATACTCCATGGAATCCTACTCTGCCATAAAAAAGATTAAAATTCTCCCACTCACAGCAACATGGATGAACTTAGATAAAATCATGTTAAGCGAAATGAGCCAGGCACAGAGAGAAATACCACATGTCCTCAATCATGAGAGCTAAAAAATAAATTTAAAAAGAAAGAAAGAAAGATACAACAATCACAATAATACATTGAACTCTCAAAAGTAGAGAACAAAACTGAGGTTATCAGAGGTGGGAAATGGGGGGCAGGATACGACTATGTTGTATAATGTTGAATGTCCTAATTATCCTGGTTTGAGCATCACATATTGCATACAGGTATTGATATTTAACCCTGTACCCCACAGATATGTACAATCAGCTACGTTACAATAAAAAAGAAAGAATTTCTGCTTTTATGCATTATAAGTATATGATAATGTCTATTCATATTTTTATTATGAATATTCATGAGATACAAAGCTAATTGTCACCCCTCGTGCCCATGATGTGAGGGCCAGACTCCTACTGGCAGCATGAAACATTTAAACCCATTACCAGAAATTACTTTTGTACTCCATGTCACCCACCCAATTATCCCCCAACCTCCCACCCCCTCCCGCTTCCCCCCACCAATCCACTTTGTACCCCTAGGAATGTTCCCTCTCTCTGTAAGACCAATGAACTACTGTGGTCTTTCTTTCCTTCCTTCTTTCTCTCTTAGCTCCTACATATGAGTAAGCGCATGCGGTATTTATTCCTCTGTGCTTTGCTTATTTCACTCAACATAAGTTTCTCCAGGCTCATCCATGTTGTAGCAAACAGGAGTATTTCATTTTTTTTATGGCAAAGTAGTATTCCATGGCATATATATACCTCAGTTTCCTTATCCCATCATCCATCAATGGACATTTAAGTTGGTTCCATGTCTTGGCTATTGTAAACAGAGATGTAATGAACATGGGAGTGCAGGTATCCCTTCAACATGATGATTTCCATTCCTCTGGGTATATAGCCAGAAGAGGGATTGCTGGATCATATGGAAGATCTATCTGTAGTTGTTTGAGAAATGTCCATACTGTTTAACATAGTGGTTGTACTAATTTACAGTCCCACCAACAGTGAAAGTGTTCCCTTCTCCCCACACCCTCACCAGCATTTGTTATTCATCATCTTTTTGATTATAGCCAGTCTAACCAGGGTGAGGTGGTATCTCAATGTAATTTTAATTTGCATTTCCCTAATGACTAGTGATGTTGAGCATTTTTTCATGTATCTGTTGGCCATTTGTATGTCTTCCTTTGAAAAATGTCTATTCAGCTCCTTTACCCATTTTTTAAAATTTGGTTATTTGTTTTTTACTGTATAATTGCTTGAGTTCTATGTATATTCTGGATGTTAATCCCTTGTCAGATGCATAGTTAGTAAAAATTGTCTTCCACTCTGTAGGTTGTTGTTTCACTCTGTTGATTGTTTCCTTTGCTGTGCACAAGCTTTTTAGTTTGATATAATCCCATTTGTTTACTTTTTCTTCTGCTGCTTGGGCTTTGGGCATAATTATGTTCATAAAGCCTGTGCCCAGACCTAATTGCTGAAGTGTTTCGCCTATTTTTTCCCTTAGTAATTTTACAATTTCAGGTCTTATACTTTAGTCTTCAATCCATTTTGAGTTGTTTTAGTGTACGGTGAGACATGCATGTCTAGTTTCATTCTTCTGCATATGGATATCCAGTTTTCCCAGCACCACTTGTTGAAGAGGCAGTCTTTTCCCCAATGTAAATTTTTGTTGCCTTTGTCCAGTATCAGATGGCTATAAGCCTGAGGGATGGTTTCTGGGTTCTCAATTCTACTCCACTGGTCAGAAGGTCTATTTTTAAACCAGTCTTAGTTACAATAACTTTGTAGTATAATTTGAAGTCAGGTAGTGTTATACCTCTGGCTTTATTTTTTATTTATTTATTTTTTTGCTCAAGATTGCTTTGGCTATTCAGGGTCTTTTGTTTTTCCATGTGAAAGGTAAGATTGTTTTTTTCCACTTCTGTGAAGAATGTCATTGATATTTTGATGAGGATTGCATTGAATCTGTACATCACTTTGGGTAGTATAGACATTTTCACAATGTTAATTCTTCCAATCCAAGAGCATGGAATATCTTTCCATCTTTTTGTGTCTTCTTTAATTTCTTGCAGAAGTGGTTTGTAGTTCTCATTGTAGAGGTCTTTCACCTCCTTGGTTAAATCGATCCCTAGATAACTTATATATTTCATGACAATTGTAAATGGACTTACTTTCTTTATTTCTCTCCCTGTTAATTCATTATTTGAGTATATAAATGCTACTGATTTGGGGGCATTTATTTTGTATTCAGTAATGTTACTGAAGTTGTTAACCAGTTCTAGGAATTTTTTGATAGAGTCTTTAGGTTTTTCTATATATAGTATCATGTCTTCTGCAAATAGAGAAAATTTGACTTCATCTTTTCCAATCTGGATTCCCTTTATTTTTTTCCCTTGCCTGATTGCTCTGGCTAGTACCTCTAAAATTATGCTAAATGGAATTGGTGAAAGTGGGCATCCTTGTGCTCAAATCAGTAAAATTAGCATATTCAAAAATATACATTATAATCATTTTTCTTATATCTTATATCAGAAAAATATAGACTTTAAGCCAAAATCTATAAAAAGAAACAAGGAATACCAGTATATACTGATAAAGGGATCTATCCAGCAAGAAGACATAACAATCATAAATTTATATGCATCAAGCACCCAGATCTATAAAGCAGAAACAATTAAGATTAAAGAAAGAGATAGACCACAGTATAATAATAGTTGGGGACATGTACACATCTTTCTCAACATTGGACAGATCATCAAGGCAACAAATCAACAGAGAAACACAGGATTTAAATCACACTTTAGACATATTGGACTTGTCAGATATGTACAGAAAGCCAGGCACAGAAAGAGAAATACCACATGTCCTCACTCATAAGGGGAGCTAAAAAAGTAAATAAACAAATAAAGTTTAGAAAAAAAAAGATACAACAATCGCAATAACATGTTAAATTTGCAGAAGGAGAGAAGAAAACTGGGGTTACCAGAACCAGGGTAAGAAAGGAGTAGGCAAAGGGAGGCTTGAGAAAATTATTACATTGTATAATGTTGAATATACTAATTATCTGTGAACATATTGCACACAGGTATTGACAGTAACATGTTGCACACAGATATTGACATTCACCATGGTACCCATGAATATGGGCAATAAAGTTTCAATACAAAAAAAAAAATAAAAATAAACAAAAAACTGCTACCTTCACCATGAAAAAATCTCATGTCATTGTAAAAGAGCTCCTGTATTGTTTCATGGAACTTGCTATTCAAGTAGCATTTTTTGGCAAAGAATGCCCACTTTATTGAACCACGTGCAGATACAATTTATACCTATCATAGGAAATAGCATTAACTAGAAACAATTTATTCTCCTAAATTAATTCTTCTTTCCTAATTGGAAGGTTTAAATATCATAGTCCCTTGGTGTTCCTGTGCTATATTACTCTTGAATAGAAATATTTTTACACATTTTCCCCTTCCTGAGAAAACCTTTATTTCATAACTGTACCATAAAGTCATGTTTACAAGAAGTGGAAAGTAGACAAGTCAGAATTGTTTGGGGCTGTGCTTTGATAAGTATCCAGAGGAAGATAAAATTCAATATGGGCCACGGTTCTAAGAGAAAATTACCAAGAAAGTAGTGTAAAAAGAGAAATAAAGAACCATAAAATATACTTTGACAGCTCTCCATGAGAAATCATGGTAGAGCAGTAGATGTCTACCTCTTTTGAAAGTGTTAATATTGTATAGGATTCTATTTGTAGATATAAATTAGCCATATCAGGGGAGAAATAAGACAGTGTACCTGTTTAAAAACAAAAACAAAAAATCAGCATTAAGTCATTGGAAAATATTGCACATTCCACTTAGAATTTAGTACCACAGGGGCTGTCTGCAATTTATTACACAATGCCTTGCTGTGTTGACAAGTTAATGGGTCAGGTCCTGTGAATATCATAGGAAGGAGTCCCACCTTTTTCAGAGTGCCAGCATTCCTGATCATCTAGTCTACCCCTGGCCTAGGGCAATGAATCACAAGTGCTGGTGTGCTGAAGCACATCCTGCCACATGCAGGCTGCTCCCTGCTCTTTAGAACCAAATCAATAGTACTGAGAATGTCGACAACTGTAGCTGGCAACTTTTTGCACCTTTTATACAATCTCTTAGACAAACGGGATTTAGAAGAATAGGAAAGCCATGTTGTTATAGGCCTTGTGGTGGCCACTGCCATAACTCAGACTCCCAGTGTACTTTACAAGCCTCCTTCCTCTCCAGGGAACTATAGAATTCCTTCTTCTGGAACTGTAGAAAGTGATGCTGTTGGTCTGTTCTGCCTATGTAGATTGAAATACTGAGGAATAACATTCTCCAGGAGCAGTCCTCAAAGTATGACTCTTGAGAATTGATGCGTTATAGAGCAGCTTTCTTGGCCATTGAGTCATTTGTACATTTGTACCTTTTCCGAGATCGCCCCCATAAGGGTAATCTTCAATCATCTGCTGAGATAAGTGGCTGAATAGTACGTGGCCTTCCTCTTCCTTGCATTGCCTTCCCACCTCCCTGTCAGTGATCTCTGGACTGCCCAACAACTACTTACACTCAAAACCTTATCTCAGTGTCTGTTATCTATCGCCTAAACATTTTTCATTTCTTTGTGGTTATAACATTTTTGACACTAACTGTGTTCCTCAAGAAAATGGTACTGTTTACTATTTGGTGTTCTTTTCTATTATCCCTACAAATGAAATCTCCATGCAATATAAAACCAACTATGATGTTCCCAAATTTCCACAGATTTTTGAGACATTGGATGAACTATATCAAGCTTCCATATTAGCACTGTAAGTATGCCAGGCACAGTTTAAATATTTAAACTACACAAATTAATTTAATCCTCAGAGCAACCCTGTGAGAGAAGTACTATTATTATCTACATTTTGCGAACTCTAAAGTTCAGAAAGTTGAACTAACCTAACAGGGAGTTAGGTGGTATATCTACTTTAAAAATGGAAACAAAAGTGTTAGATAAAATAAATCAGTAGTGGAAATTAATAGTTCTAGTAACTTTGTATCATAAACTGATAAAGTAGATAATTTTAAACCAAAGACCAAAGAAAATAATTTTCAAAGGCAAAATGGAAATACACAATTGAAAATAAGGTGACATTCTTTAACAATCCTTATGTACTTCAGAAAAATAAGCATTGATACTAAGCTGGTCTCCATTTCCCATTTAGAACCAGTCATGGCCTGCCGATTATTTGTCATAGTTAGTATCTAAAAGAAGAAACCATTGATATTATTTACAATGACAAATATAACAGCAAGAACATCTAAAATAAGCTAGAACATAACTATTAATATAATAGTCATTTTTCCCTAAGATAGCTAGCATAATATTTTATCTAATATATGAAAAGTTATACGTGTTCATAAAATTCCACATTTAAAAAAGAAAGGTTGAAACTATAAAGACTCCTTATTAAAAGAATATTGATGAGTGGATTTTTCCATTTTCATTTTAAGTACCTTTTGAACAATAATCTGAGTATCTTTACATAACTTGGAAGGTAAGAGAAAAAATACTGCCAACTTGCCTGATTCAAAACAAATGACACACTTTACAAAACATGTGTTCTGGATATCAATAGCTAAAAAATAGCTATTTTCTTTGAGAAATTAGAAAAGAGTAATTTACTATCACAAGACAAATTTATAATAAAGAAAACTTGTTACCTGAACAAATCTGATTATAGTAAGTGTAGTGGTTAAGTATATATCTAATTAGTAGATTCGTAGTAATGTGTTAAATATAAAAATAAAACAACTGAAATTAAATCAAATTTTAAAATATTTAAAATGTCTTAGAACAAAACATTGTCACGTGCTAAAATGATCAAGTGAAATTAAAATGGAATACATTTCATATAGAATTATTAAAAATCAGTAATTATTATCTCTCAGAAAGTTTAAATATAAACTTTTAAATATAAACTTTCTGAGAGATTACTGATTTTTAATAATGTTTTGTTGAATAGACTATCAAATACCTCAATATTGAGGCACATGTATATGTGTACATATATGTGCATTCCATAAAAAAATACATAGCAAGAAGCATTACTTTGATAGCACACAAAAAGCACAGAAGAAACACATAAACATGTTCTAAAAATTCATTAGAGTTCTAGTTTCGGTTTTGATATGTAAAGATCTTGGAAAATTTCACTTTCACCTTTAAAATAAAAAAGTTGGACAAACTAAAAACTGATGACTTTGCTTATACCCCTCAGAGAACTGAGGTATAGACCAAATACCACCCCAAAATCTGGAGAGAGTGGTGCATCCAGAGAGATAAAGCAACTGAAATTTGCTGACCATCAGCAGAAGCCTATGGTGCCAAAAACTTGAAGAAATATATAGTAATTTTGATAAGTTGGTGGAGGCTGAGCGTATTAATCCTTTTGTGTTGCTATAACAGAATACCTTACACTGGGTAATTTATGAAGAAAAGAGGGTTATTTGGCTTACGATTCTGGGACAACTGCATCTGGTGTGGGCCTCAGGCTGCTGCTTCTCATGGTAAAAAGCAGCAGGCAGCCAGTGGGAACAGATCACATGGTGAGAGGAAGCAAGAGAGAGAAAGAGAGGAGGTGCCAGGCTCTTTTAAGCAACCAGCTCTTGCGGGAACTAATAAAGCGAGAACTTATTCACTACCCCCACCAATCCAATCATGAGGGATCTGCCCCCATGACTCAAACAGCTCCCATGACTGCCACATTGGGGATCAGATTTCCACATGAGCTTCGGGGGGACAAAAACATCTAAACTCTATCACTGAGTATGGACTAGCATGAGAGTCTCAGAGGAACCCACATTTGCATGGGACTCCGCTCCAAGAACCTTACCAGGTTCTCATTGTGAGGATCTGAGAAACATCCCCCTGTGGTTCTGGAGGGTGAGGGAAAGAGTAACCATTGTGAAACACGGCCAAAGCCTTTTCCAGACAAAAACCTAGTCTCTAGGGGAAAGAATTTCACCAGAGTACAATTTTGAAACCCTATTTCAGCTGGGAGAAAGGAATTTCTTTCTACTGCAGCCCCTCCTGCCATTCTGTTTCACCTAAGGAGGAAAAATACAGTCAACAGGGAATAGGCCTTCAAGGATTTAAATTAGAAATGCTGAAGAGAAGGGAGAAGGGGACAAGGTTAAAAAAAAAAAATTATAAGACTGGAGGAGGGCCAGAAACCTTGTAAAGGTCACAGCCTGAGGCACAGTCCCTCTAAAAGACTGAGATTTAATCAAAAGATTATGGAAGGCCACCCTCCCTCACACCTGACCACCACAGCAAAAGAGCTCCAATGTAATAGCTGCGACTACAACTGAAAGATGTACAAAGCACAGACTCTCTCTGAAGAGCAATACACAGAGAAGCCTTTAGGACAAGAGGAAAGAGAAAAACAAGGACACTAGAGAAATTCGAAGTCTCCAGTACCTATAACTACAACAAACATTTAACACAACCTAACTCCGAGACAGATCAACTTAAATCCCCTCATTAAATGCCTATTTACTTTATTTCCTACATAAACAATACAACATGTCCAGCTCTCAACAAAAATTTATGAGGTATGCAAAAAGCCAAGAAAAAACACAGTCCAAAAAGATAAGACAACCATTTGAACTAGTCTCAGGTATGACACACATGTTGAAATGATCAGAGTGGAAATATAAAATAATTATGATTAATATCTTCAGGGCTTTTGATGGAGTTCCCAAGACCACTCTCAGCCTCAGCAATACCTTAGAAAGACTCGAAGTACTCATAAAACTCTGTGAATACACACAATTAAGGTTTATTATAGTGAAAGGATACAGATTAAAATCAGCAAATGCAAATATAAATGGGGCGAAGTCCAGGAGAAAACAGGCACTTGCTTCCAGGTGTCCTCCCCCAGTGGAGTCACATAGCGATACACTTAATTCTCCCAGCAATGATGTGTGAGAACACGTGAGAAGTGTGGCCAATCAGAGAACCTCACCTGAGCTTTGGTCATCTTGGGTTTCTTTATCAGATGTCAATTCAGCAGGTATGCATCATCCAAGGGACTTATTCCAGCTGCTTAGAGTCCAGACCCCCTCTCTCTGAAATAATCTCCTATATACATAATAGAATATTAATTGCTGGCAAGGATTCAAAGCAACAGAAACTTTCCTACTTATTAGCTCTATTAAATCAAGAGTATAGCTAACATTGAGCCCCAACATAAGATGCGTGTGATGTAAATATGTGTCCTTTAACACAGCAATCCTAAAAGGCAAGTAGTAGTAATGTCTTCCTTGCACAGATTGAAAAATTGAAGCAAAAAGAGATTAAGTGGTTTATTCAGAGGTACACAACTAAGAAATAAGAAAACCAAAATACAACTGAGGAAGCTTATAACAAAGACTTTACGCTGAACCTCTAAACTATTGTGAAAAATTGCTGCAGCTTGTTACCTCTGTCTTCCCAATTCACTGTTCACTGAGAAGGTTCTAGTCCCTGCATTTTGTCCCCAGTGTTCTCTCTCCACTACCATTTCCCACATTCAGGCCCCATCACTCTTCATAGGGATTTGAAGCCGCCTAGCATCAGACCTTTTCCTCTCATCACAGCCCCCTTAAAATAAATTATTTCAGTTTATAAATATTATAAAAAAATGCTTGTGTGAAAATCTTTACTTTGATATATCAAATGTAATGTCCCTCAAAATTTCTTTAATCTCAACAATATTATTTAAAGAATAAACTGTAGCTCTCCATCTTTGTATTTATTATTAGCACATTCATTCTCACAAATCATGATATCTCTTTATGCCCTTTGCCTGACCTATCACTTCCCAAATCCTGTCCCTCTCTCCTCCCATCTCCAGCTTCCTTAGGTTTGATATCTCTTTCTGAAAGTTGGCTCACATATTTTAAAATCTAGTAAGTTCATTTGGTACAAAAGGGACTTAAAGCTAATTGACTAATGAGTATATTACTCGTGTGAACATAACTATTTGTTTCATAAAATGTCTAAATATTGGCTTCTGCTTTATAAATTATAGTTGTCTCATGCTCCTTCCTTTTGAAAGAAATAAGTGCTGAGAATAGCACATCACATTTCATTAGGCAGTTTGGCAATAATTATTCTGTGGTGACTTTTTTGGCTGAACACAGCTATTGTCATATTTTATCACATCTCTCCAAACACTGCTAAATAGTCATTGAATTATACCTCCCTCAAGTCATGTAGCTCCCAAGGAGTCAATTTTATGATTAAAAAAAAATTTGAAGATGTCCTGAATATAAGAAATATTGGTTTTTGAACAATATGTTTTAAAAATAATATCTACATGTGAAGAAAGCATTAAACAATCTGTAAATTTTTCATTTTGTATGGATTTGAGCATCAGTTAATAATAGATTCTTAAATTAATATTACATTGGAACTACAAAATGGTGATTTTTCCAACCATATAATTCCTTCTGAATGTGTTAGTTGGCATTTTTCTGTAGAGAAAAGTCTTCTAGTCCCCACCACTTTTTAAGTATTAAAATGAACTCATGATTTTAATGTATTCAATATATTATGCATTACTAGTATTATTTTTATGCTAATTTGGTCCAATTTGATCAGTGGATGCCTTTTCAAGCTGACTATCTGCCCTTTTGCTATGATACCAATCTTCCTTGATTTAACCATGATAAGATATAATAGTTTCACTGTGTACTGTCCCTGCTCCAGGTCTGAAAGCTATTAATTCTCTAATAACTCTGGGCTCTTTTAGTGGGGAACAATATTTAGAAAACAAGATCTAGCCTCTAGCTGAACAGAGTTAGGAAATGAAACCCTGAGTTTATACTGATAGCATTAATTCAAATCCAACATTATAAGCTCTTCCTAACTCTCCATCATTTAGTATTCTTTCCTCTCATCTCATACTATGAGAACTCCAGTTCTAAATATATTTAATATCTTTAGGTATTTTCTCCATCTCACAGTTCTCTAAAAATATAAACTCATAATTACACAACTAATACTCCTACTATCAGCAAACCTGCGGGGGCGCCTCCCACTCATAAGATTAAAGCCTGGTAAAGATCTTTTAATGAAACACGGTGTTTGCAGGGCCTCATCGTGAAGGGATGATGGCAAGGCCTCATCATGGGAGAAGATGCCGGCGTTCCACCCTGATATTCTGGAGCTCTGTGTGCTTGTTATGCTTTATTATATTTTATTCTTTGCTGCCTCATAACTATCGCTCTGTGAGACTTGGAAGTAGGATTCAAATTTATACTAAAATATTTAATCATACTAATGATACTTATGATTATGGATTTTCAGGAGATGGCTTATGGCAGTGGGGCCCAGAAGGGGACAACGAACCTATGTAGGCATTCGTCTTGTCTGGTGCCTGAGAGTCTGGCCTGGCTGCTTGGAAGGAGTTAATGTACAATCTTTTGTTTTACAATAGAAGTAGAAGTTTAGTTAAGCAAGTTAATTTTTAGAGTGTTTATTTAGGAATAAAGAATAGTTAGATGTAGATGTGAATTAAGTTTTAATAACGTCATAGAAAGTCTATTGTACCATAGATGTAGTTTCGGTAATAATTGCAAGTGATGAAAAGTGATGATTATATGGGACCAGTGGGTTGTAACGTTCTTGCTCAAAGGAAAGGACATTGTAATTGTCTTTTCTGGGAATAAACTGTAATCCTATTTTTCTTAAAACATATGTCACTTACAAAGAAATATTATGATATTGTTCATTGATTATTTTATGATTATGTAGCAAATAAGAAAGAAAAGTATAAAAGTCTGATGCTTGCTTCAATAAATTGTCAGCATTCAGCAGATCCCTTGAGTCTGTGTGTTTGTTGTCCCAGCATTCAACAGATCCTTTGGGTCTGTATGTTTGCTGCCGCTCCATCGCCGACGCTGCCCTTCCTCCCTTTTGGGGGATCCCTTACCAGTGGGGACCTTTACAATCTCTGTGCTGGGGCTGGTCCCCGGCACAAACCTACTATATAAAGTTCAAAATTTATTTGCAGTCCTTGTAGTCTTTCCAGTTTATCACACTAAAGCTTTACAGTCAGAATCCATTGGAGTGATGCAAGGAAAAAAATTGATGGAACTTATTACTGCAGCAAAAACTGAAACATCTAGAGCTGCTCTGATTGTTGTTCATTTCTGAATTTTTTTAACAAACATTTCTATTAATGTTGTGAACAACTCAATAGGCTTCCACAAACAAAATCAAAAGCGACAAAACACAAAACAAACAAACAAAAATCTTGTTTAAGTGCTTAAGTTAGCAATAGCTTGTTTTGTTACACCAAAGAAACTTAGTCACTACAAACCACATCTGCATGGCAGGACCAGCAAATATTCCCTTGATACACACATGCTTTTCTGATGTGCTGCTCACTCATGCTATCCCCCCTACCATAAATTTTTTTCTCCCAATATGCAGAAGACACCAGTTAAGTGCATGATTGCTGGAGTCAAGCTGCTGGGTTTGGATCTTTCTTGATCTACTTAGATAGCTGTGAGTTATATCACTTAACCACTTTTAGTATGAATTTTCTCATAACTAGAATTATGATAATTATCTAACACATAAGGTTGTTATGATATAATAAGTTAACAAATAAAAAGCCTTATAGTAGTATCTGACATACAGTAATTACTTAACAAATGTCACAAATTGTATTGTAATCAATCAGAATGCACATGTAACTTACCCTTCCTCTGATTCTTATTATGACTTCTCTTTGCACATTCTACACTTGGCCTTTTAATATTACATTTTCTAAATCCTAACACAGTGTCACCCACAATGTAGATGCTCAAAAAATATGTATTGTAAAGATAAATTAATTGTTCACTCATTGAAACATGATTTGTTTTTATTTCTCTTAAAGACAGATTCTGTGCAATATGCATTAAAGTTTTCAATAATGATTGTTAAATTTGATTTAATTTATAACTGTGGAGACAATTATATTGCTATTGTGTTAGCCCTTAAAACTTTGACTGCATATAAACAGAAAATGGCCTTATTTTGGCCAAAATAATGGAAGTAAATTTCTCACATTGTTTAGTCCATTCTAGATCTGAAAATTTTGACTCTAATAATGAGATAAGTTTCATCCAATTTAATATCTGAAAGACTTCTTTTACATGGGAGAAGGGGGATTAAAATGCCATAATATTTGTAAAGAACAACTGAACCAAATTCTAGTGTTTGAGTTATCTACAATTTATTATTTGCGCATACAAAATTAATTCTTTGTGTGTTCTTATATATATCCTTTTTCTAGTCTCACAAAAAAATAATAATCGTTTACCAAGATGTCCAAAACTTTGTTGTTTCTACATGCAATCTATGAGATCTTTTACTCTTTTTTATATTATTTTTTATATTAAGTGTTTGATGTCCAGTGTGTATTTTACACTTAATGCACATCTCAGTTTGAACTGACCACACCGAAAGGGCTCTCTAGCTGTTTGTGACTAATGGCTGCCAAGTTGAACAGTGCAAACTTAGTGTCTTAATATCTGTTTATGTTCTTGCTCAAAATAATGCATTTAAGTACTGTTGTTCATTTGTTTGTTTGTTCATTCTGCCTATTGATATCTACTGAAATTTTTCTTTAGACCAATAAACTCTCTAATTTGAGATGATCAGCTGCTTTGCAGTTAATGAAATCAGTTTTGTTTTGCTAAGTTCTCTTTCTATATCTAAAGATTCCATCTTACCTCTGCTACTCTCAGTGGATGTTGTATTCTCTGTAATTTAATTGCTATCTTTATCTACGTGCTTTGGGGAAAAAAGGCTTAAATACTTTTTAGTGGAGAAAATGATGGCCCTATAACAATTCTAGGAAACATTTCTAAATTATACCATTTAATATCGTCCTGAAGAATTAATTGGTATTATCTTGTAATGACTTCCCAGGGAAAATAAATTCGATCTGATTTGAGTTCATTCAAACGCAAATTAATAATCTGACTCTCTAACATATTCAGAAAAATTAATGTGTACTTCTGACCAGTGGTTTTTGTTATTCAGCTCAATCTGGACAGTTTCCTACTGGAATTGGTGATCATGACCTCTCTCACTTTAGACCACCAGGCCCTCTCAAGCAGTTGTTTTTAAACTTTTAAATGATAAATTTTTCCTCCAAACAAGATCTTTAAAGATAAAATCTAATTTTATTGAAGGGAGAAAATAGAACCTCAGTTCACTTTTTCAAACTTTTTCTCTCTGAGGCCTCAGAGAAATTCTCTATGGCATCCCTATGGTGGTGAGAAGCACAGTGACAAAACCAATGGTCTAAACAAATTAAAAATATAACCACACACAAATCTTGAACTAGATTTCTCTCTTACATTTTCAACCTTAGAAACTCAATATATACAAAGATACAATCTCCATCTCACCCCAAATCTCCCAATAGCAGTTGTAGTTACTTATAGAGGAGATCCAAAATCATATTCTAGTCAATTAAAGTATAATTTAAATATAAAGGTATAAAATTCAATATAAGTTTAAACATAAGAGCTATACTTATATTTCATCATGTTTTGTTTATACAAAAATTCATACTAAAAACTCTGAGCCTTTATAGAAATCAAAATTTAAAAGTTTATTCTTGCTATATTAATTTTTGTGATGCAGTTCCTGTTGTATTACTTTTCTGTGGTGTGCTTCTGAAAACGAATGAGAAAATACCTCAACTTTAAGCAAGTGATATTTAGACTCTTTGGCAGTTACTAACTACAATAAGAGTCATTACACAAAAATGTTTTTTAAATACTATACAAACTGGAGAGATAATGTTGGTTATAACTAATGGTAAAGATAACATGCATTCTGAGATCAGAGACTCTTACTTCAAGAACATTTATTGCTGGGCCGGCCTGTTGGCGCACTGCTATAGTGCGCTGCTTGGGAGCGTGGTGGCGCTCCCGCCGAGGGTTTGGATCCCACATACAGACCGGTTCCCGCTCACTGGCTGAGCGAGGCGCGGGAGCGACACCGAGGGTTGCAAACCCGTTGCCGGTCCTGGTCCGGTACGGGGGCGACACTGAGGGTTGCGATCCGTTGCCGGACACGGAAAAAGACAAAAAGGAAAAAAAAAAAAAAAAAGAACATTTATTGCTATTTCTCTTCTTCACAATTTGACAGAAGAGTCCTTTCAGAAAACTATGGGAAGTCGGTGGATGTATGACTTTGTTCAAAATACTATTTAGTTCCTGTGAGCTTATGATATTTATATATTGGTTTTTGTCCATGTTTCCTAGCTTACACTACTCTCTGACCTTTTCTTTCCCTCCTTTTACCTGTTTTTGTTGTTGTTGTTGTTGTTGGTGGTGGTGGTGGTGGTGGTGGTGGTGGTGGTGGTGGTGGTTTGGGTCTTTTTTCAGGAAGGTAATTTTCTGACCAACCTTAGCTGATGGTAGGTCATAAGACTCCCATTTCAAAAGGCGCTCGGACCCATACCCGGGAGGAAGGAATGCTGCACAGAGAGGCAAGAAACTGAACAAACAGGTCTTGCTGGGTTTCCCCACCTAGTCTGTTAGTGTTAGATCACACCATTTTTGTCCAATCACATTTCTACCTGGTTGTCCTTGTTTCAAACATATCTATGCAATGAAGCTTTCATAAAAACTCAAGAGCACAGGTTCGGGGAGCTTCCAGATAGCTGAACATATGGAGGTTCCTGGAGGACGGTGTGCCCAGGGAGGGCATGGAAGCTCTGTGCCCCTCCCCACATACCTCACCCTGTGTACTTCTTCATCTGTATCCTTTTTAATATCCTTTATAATAAACTGATAAATGTAAATACATATTTCCCTGAGTTCTGGAGCCTCTCAAGCAAACTAATCAAACGTAAGTAAGGAGTTGTGGACATCCATATGCAGAGTAATAAAACTAGACCTGTACCTCTCACCATATACAAAAATCAACTCAAAATGGATTAAAGACTTAAATATAAGACCTGAAACCATAAAATTAGTAAAGGAAAATTTAGGGGAAACACTCCAGGTAATCAGACTGGGCAACGACTTTAAGAATAAGACTCATACATACACTCCTTGGTCAGATCACCCCAAGCCCAAGCAAGGTTTTTGATGCAGTCTGCAGTATAGATGTCGTAATCTTTCCACAATTGTACAACTGTCTTCTCAGTGTCCTCCTCAGTTTCAATTGCAGCAATTGCCTGGGCAAATGTCCTCCTCAGGTGGAAGGCCTTAAAAGCTGCTATAACTTCTTGATCCACTGGTTGGATCAAAGAGGTGGTGTTTGGAGGGGAAAACAGACTTTTGTATTAGGGCGAAGATCACCCCAATAGGATGAAGGATGTGCAGGAGCACTATCAACAATAAGCAAAATCCTGAAAGGTATGTTATTCTTCAAAGAGGACTTCTCCAATTTGCTGGCATGGCGATTCTAAAGGGCATCATGGAAGAGGAGCTGGGTCATCCATGACTTCTTATTGTCCCCTTTGGTACACTGGCATTGTACACTTATTGGTATACTTGAAGGCCCTATGGTTTTCACTGTGCCAGATCACAAAGGGTCTAAATTTGTTGCCTGCAACATTGCCCCTAGGCAAGATTATTAGTGTGTCCTTTAAAGTCTTGAAACCTGGTGTTGACTTGGCCTACTTATGGATGCATTTCCAGAATAGGGAGGTTTCATTCATATTGAAGATTTGCTCCAGTGCGTAATTTTCATCCACAGTCTGCTTATCTAGAGTTTCCAAAAATTCTTCAGCTGGTATTACATCAGTACTTGCAGACTTGCCACTCAACTTTCATGTTATGTAATGAATAATGATTCTTGAATCATTTAATCCACCCAGAGCTAGCAGTGAATTCAACACTATAGTCAGGTCCAGCCTTTTTTATTTTTTTTTAAACATTGCAAACAAACTTTTTTGCAATGAAGCAGATCTTTTAACAGCTTTATTACTTTCTTCTTATTCTTCAAGATTGTAGCTGTGGTGAAATAGGGCATGCCTGACTGCCCATTGATAACCATCACTGGTTTTCTGCATTTGTAGTCCTTAATCACTTTTAATTTTGTTTCTCGATCAATCACTCAGTGTGACCTCTTATTGGCAACATTAGCAGTTGATTTTGTACACTTAAAGGCCATGATAAACATAACAACACAAGATTCAATCAAGCACAAGAGACAAAGATGCAATCAAGAGATGCAATAAACACTACATTCATGAGGCTGCTGCCAGCATAACACAGCATGCTGTTTTACAGTAAACTTTTTATTTTTTAATAAGTAGAAGCAGTATACTTTCAAATAATGAAGAAAAGAATATATAGTAAATGCATAAACTAGTAACATAGTTGTTTATTATCATTATCAAGTATTATGTGCTGTACATAATTGTATGTGCTATAATTTTATACAATGGGCAGCCCAGTAGCTGTTCTACAGCATCACCACAAATATGTGACTAATGTGTTGTCCTGTGATGTTAAGGTGGCCACAACATCACTAGGTGATAAGAATTTTCAGCTCTGTTATAATTTTATGGGACTACCATGGTATGTGTGGCCCATTGTTGACAAAATTGTCTTTATGTGGCACATTGACTGTCTTGTAAAGATGAGTCTAATTTTGTTCCCTAATTCCCTGCCAAAATGGGCCTATTCACTTTCCTAATATTGTTTGGAATAACTATCTACTGGATATTAAATATCCATGAAATTGGCATATATAATTATTTTTATTATTTCTTTTCCTAAATAAATAAAATCAGCATTTTTTTCTTAAAATTATTGCTGCCAAAATTTGAATTTCTAGTTGACCAGATAAAATAAATGTTAGGCATTTAGAAATAGGTTATAAATATAACATGAGTATTATTCATTAACATTTTACTGTTGAATTGTTCACATATACACAAAAGTAGGGATAATAGTATAACAAATTCCCATGAACCGAGTATCTAGCTTTAACATTTGTCAGTCCTCCAATTTTTTTTTTATGGAGTATCCATAGAAAATTCTAAACATACGCCATTTAACCAGTAGACTTTTCAGTATCTATCTCTGATATAGATCTTTTTTATACATAACAACCATGCCACTATCACACATAGTAAATTAATAATTCTTTAGTATTTAGCTATATTAAAACCAGTTGTATCAAACATGACTTCATTGATCCAACTCAGGATTCAAAAATGTCCACCCAATGCACATAGATATTATGGCTCTAAAATTTCTTTTATTCTTTATATCTCCTAATCCCCCTCCCCAACCATCTTTTTCTATTCCACTCCTTTGAGAAATCGAGTCATCTGGTGTGTATTAAACCCACATTTTGGAACTTTATTATTACAAACACCTTCTTTGTCTCATTCAGTGTTTCTCTTGTCCTGATTTTATTTTGTCTAGTATCAAAATTACGAGGCTTGCTTTATGCTTTTTTGCTGTTAATTTTGCATGTGTCTCATTTGCCTTGTGGCTTTTGCCTTGTTAGGCCATCTGAATATCACTTATTCTTTTAATGAGTTAATTAGAATTGTTTATGTTTATTGGTATGATCAGATGTTTTTTCTGAATTCTGTCACATTGTTTTATTTTGTATAAAACCTTCATTGTGTGGTCTGCTTCTTTTTGGATTTTTTATACATGTTCTATTATGTAGATAAATTTATATATTTGTTCTAATAGCTGGCTTTATACTACTAATAATAATTGTATATAATATTCTAGGTTTCCTCTTCTTGACATACTGTCTTATGATTCCTACTATCCACAGTAATTAACTAAGCTAATGAAATCTTTCTCCTCTTCTCCTCACCACCCCCATATGTAATTAAATCATATTATTTTAAGTTTTCGTTCATACCTATGAAACAATTAATAAACTTATTTTAAATTCCATAAACTCTTTCTCTTTACTCCCCAACTTTTATAGTTATATTTGTAATGTCAGAGCATATGCATCTGTGAACGATTTTCTCATTGGCATCCTAAACACTTAGCTTGGTTATATAATTTAATATACTTTATGCTTGCTACCAAAATTTTTTTTCTTATGATTGCTCAGATGCCTAAAGTAATTATCTAGAATATTATTCATAAATAGTTGGTGGGTCAAATATTACTTAATATCTTTCATGTTCATAATTGTCTGTGGCCTTCATTTTATTTTATATAAAGCCTTCAACGTGGGGTCTGTTGCTTTTTCATTTGTTTTACATCTTCTGTGATGTAGATAAATTTGTATTTTTGTTCTAATCATCAGCTTTACACTACTACTAATAATTGTATAATTATATAATTGGCTGAATATGATATTTTTGCTTCTTTGAATATCTTAAATAAGTTGCTCTACTGCATCCCATTATGAGATGTTATTTTCAAGAAGTCTTGTATCTGTTTGCTTTTTCCCATCCTAAGTAACTTAATTTTTTTTCTGGATTTCAAATGCCTGTTTAAAAGTCTTTGACTTCAGTCGTTTTAATGGGTTATATCTAAGTGTTGATCATTCTTGGTTGACATTCCCATAAAATATTGCACTCTTTTCAGTTCATAGTCGTAAGTAACATTTTGTTTCAGTAATTTTTTTTACTAATAATGTTTGTATTTTTCTATTTAATTTTGTTATTTGCTACCTCAGGGGTGCCAGTCATAGTATATTGTATCTTCCTTGTCCTTCTTCCTTCTAAATTTCTCTTGAAGAAGTATTTCTTTTTAATTTTTATTTAATTTTTCCCATAGAGATATTGTCATAGGTCATATTTAACAATGATTTTTTCCTTTGGAACTCATAAATGCAATTCAGATCCCACACTGCAGAATCAGGGACAAAAAGGGAAAAATATTTAAAATAAGGCAGAAATGTATGTTTGTGTCTGTAGCATTCCTCACTCCCTCTTTATTTTCCCCACAATGTCTCAACAATCTATACAATCATAAGCTTCCTTTATATGTACATATATTAAGTTTTAATACACATTAATTCAATTGTACAAGCCATCTTTTCAATCCTTTATCACCCCTCAATGTAGTAAGTAGCTGCTTCAATTGCCCATTCCAATTTTCAATTTTTTCCACTGTTTTGCGTGTGATAAGTTGTGATGTTTTTCAGTCTACTGTTCCACTGCACCTGCAATAAAATGAGTTTCTTGATCAGATGCTAAAAGCAGAAGGCCCTTATTGATATATTTTCTGCTCTAGACATTGAACTTTTTTTTCTTCAGTTTGTGGATACATAAATCCAAATCTAGATTGAGTGTCTAACCTGGTCAAGCCCCTTTGGTATCCATCTAGCATCATAGGTAATGGGCCAGTGTAATGAACCTGCAAGCAATAGGCCATCCTGGATCTGTTCCATGTGTAGCCCATGGCTTCTCTTAGTTTCTAATGTTCATGTTCACAAAGCAATTGTTAGAGATGCTGTGAGCTTCTGAGGGAGACAGTGTGATACATGGTTTTTTTTTTTTCTGCCAATCAGTTTATTGCTTGATGCGTCGATGCCCATTCATCTCATGTGTCCGAAAAACGATTTTCAAGGAACCAACAAGAGTATTCACTTTTTGGTTCCAGTCCTCTTCTGCATTTGAATGGAGTTCTTTGGATAAGCACCAACAAGCCCCACTTTGATTTCCCCTTTTTAAACCTAAAAATTCTCCAAAACATAGCACCTCACACTGAGAATCCTTTTATCTTTTAGTTATCTGGATTCATTTTCTGGATAAATTGCCAGCTAATTGGCTATTGCCCTATAAATATTAAAAACCCATACTATATCATTATTATATTTTGTTTATCTGATGCCATGAGGAATAACTCCCTTATTTCTGCTCATTGAATGAATTTGTCATTTCCCTCTTTCATTTACATATAACCATCAACAAGTCTCAAGGAAGATGCTTTCCTGATTGAGTGTCAACCCATCACTCTTGAGACAGTGTCTGTAAACCATGTTGCATTTTTAGTGTCTTCAGGTAGCTAATTGTTGGAAGAGGCCCATTTAGCCAGATGGTTAAGTAATTCCTCAGGAAGATTTAATGAAGGACTAAATTAAACAGCAACCATATGTTCATTTATATGATTGGGACCCTGAGTGGTTTCCCTTGTTGTGTGTTCTTGAATATACCATTTCCATTTAGCGAGGAAAGTTTCTGTGTACTTCTCTCCCATTTGCAATGATGATATTATATAACTTACATCATGATGGGTATTTCAGGTCTCAAGATAACTGTACACCACTCAGCAACAGAAGCAGTTTCAATTGAAGCCCAATTATTAGCTAGCCTTTCAAATGGTCTGTACCTTGAAGATGCATCAGATTATTTTCTGATCCAAATCCCAATAGTTGCTGCTGGGTGGCCGTAACAGACTTTTGCCAGGTTCCAGTCAATGTGGCTGCACTTTGTAGACACTTCCCAAATCATTTAAGTGTGCCAGTTGTGAGATACTAATAAGCTTGATTGCATTCTGGCTCTTTGAAGCTCAAGGAAAGCCCATCCTTGCTCAAAACTCCTTTCAAAATTAGTGTTTTCCTGGTAACTTTAAAAATAGGAGCTAGTAAAATTTCTACATGTGGTATACATTTTCTCCAGAAACTAAAAAATAAAATCAACTTCTCTGCCTCTTGTTTTTATTTTGGATCTGGCAGCAACAAGAATGTACTTTTGGCTGTCTGAGAGATATCTCCAGTTGTTCCTTTGCAAGTAGGGCCTAGGAATTTTTCTATTGGCTATAAGCCCTGTACTTTAGTCAGAATGATCAACCATCCTCTGGTGGTCATATGATTATCAAGCATTTGTAATTCATTTTTGGCTTAGTCTCAGACTGAGATATTAAAAACTTGGCATCAATATAATGAATAACTTTTTTTTTTCAACTGAATCAAATCTAAGTCTTTTCCCCCTAGATTTTGGCAATAAGAAGAAAAATGTAAATATCCTTAAGGAAGCATAATATACATTGGAGGCCACTTCACATTAATGAAAATTGAATTTGATTCCCTTCCAAACAGATATGAAAAAGAAGACATTAGCTGAATCAATCATCAAATACCAATCTCCTGACTTGTTGCACAGCTTGAATTGTTCATATCATATTAGGCACAGCTAACGCTATGTGAAGAATCACTCTATTCAGTTTTCCATAATCTATAGTTATCCTCCAGAATTCAACAGCTTTTCTAATGAGTCATATTAGACAAGAAGTTGGTGAGCATGTACTAATACTACATCAAATAGATCCTATATTGAAATGAAATTTCTATATGGCCTTGATATATCCTATATTGTTTTCAAGTAAGTACTGAGTTTAGGTAACTGTAAAGATTCCAATATAGCATACCCAATTAATCATGATAAAGAGCAGATGTGCGCAATACCCTTTTGCCAATGGGTTGGGTAAGGGATGCTTCTCCCATTCAAATATCACTTTTATTTAGATAATATATTCTAGTAAAAGTGAGGCAATGACCATACATAACTTTCATTTACAAATTCCTACTTTGAACCATACTCTCACCTGAATGCTTTATACAGTTCAATCACCATATCCTGCTGATTATATAACCTTTAAATTTTTTGTTAGCAGGTTTAGGTATGCCAGCATCTGAGCACCAGTGTTCAGCAATACTAATAAAGTTTCATCACTACCTCCAGGCCATTTTACATATACAAACGCAAATAAATTCATATCAACTCCCATCCAAGGATATAATTTATGCAAATGAAGCAATCAGTTTCATCTAAGCCCAGGGACACCAATAAGATCTGTAAACCTTTGAGGAGTTAGCTATATAAATAAGTTGCATCTTTTTATAAACTTACTCTCTAAGATTTCAGAAACAGTTTTATTTACAGTACAGCTGATAACATTCTTTATTTTTAGATAACAACTAAACTATAACAACAACAACAAAAAGCAATGGTAAACATTGTAAAGATTAAGATAAGAATTTTCTCATTTTAAGAATGATTTCTTCAAGGTTTTTGTCTCCCAAAATTCTCATATCTGATCTCCCCTAGCATAGTCAGCTAGAAAAAATACCAATAAGTCTGTTAGTCTGGTATTTCCAGAGAGCTAATTTTAAACTCTGGATAAAGGATTAATATCTGTTAAAAAGAATGCTAGACATTAGGGTTGGATTTAAAGTCTGCTGTGTATAGTGGAAATTGTAAGTCTAATAGCGCAGGTTTTAAAAAAAGCCCACTTTTCACACCACAACTGGAACTCAGGACGATGGCACAAACAAGAGAGTGAATGTGGTTTTCTGTCAGCACAGCCTCCTTGTAGTTCTGCTAGTCAAAGCCAATAGGGGAACATCTGTCAGGGCAGAAAGCATTGAACTATCTCTACAGCTGGGGAAGAGCAGTACACAGGGAGAAAGAAGATAAGAAAGAGAAGTGTAGCATACAGATCTTTCATAACAGATCACCAATCAAAATATCAGTGTGTGCACACACATGCACGTATATAATTATCCTTGTTCAACTTTACTGATATATAAATTTTAGAATATGCACCAATAATATAAAACATTTAAGAGATAAGATAAAAAATAAAAATAATGAAAGTTCTAGTATATCCTTCTACATCCTAATGAATCTTCTTCAGCACTAAATGAGGTATTTGCACCTCTTTGGAGATTAATGGTACACGGAGAGGCTAGGGTTAGACTCATTTATATTCATTTAAATGAAATAGTCCCCCTTTTTAATGCTTTTTAAATGTAGTTATTTCCAGATACTTTTAACATTTTAATTTTTTCATCCTTTTAAAATTTTCACATTGCTTTATTTTATATAAATTTAGGGGCCGGCCCGGTGGCGCACTGCTACAGTGCGCTGCTTGGGAGTGCAGCGGCGCTCCCGCCAAGGGTTCGGATCCCACATACAGACCGGTTCCCGCTCACTGGCTGAGCGATGTGCGGACGCGACACCGAGGGTTGCGATCCCGTTGCCGGTCCCGGTCCGGTACGGGCGCGACACTGAGGGTTGCGATCCGTTGCCAGACACGAAAAAAAACAAAAAGAAAAAGAAAAAATATATAAATAAATAAATAAATAAATAAATTTAAACAATAAATACAGCATGTGCTCACTCTTGTGGGAGCTAAGAGAGAAAGAAGGAAGGAAAGAAAGACCACAATAGTGCATTGGTCTTGCAGAGGGAGAGAGCATTCCTTAGGCTACAAAGTGGGGGGGGAGGGGAGGGAGGTTGGGGGTAATTGGGTGGGGGACACACAGGGTACAAATGCAATTTCTGGTAATGGGTATGCTGCCAGCATGAATCTGGCCCTCACATCATGGGCACGAGGGGTGACAATTAGCTATTTATTTCATGAATATTCATTTAAAAAAATCTTAAAAGAATTTTTAGAGATTCAACTACACTGGGAATTTTGTTTTTCCATAGAAAACCACAAACATAATGAGGCTATGAGGACTGTTCCAAAATTAATATAATTCTCCCATATTTCAGCACTTAATTAAAATCAATTTACTCTATTGATTGGAAAATAGATTTTCCTTAAAATATACGTATAAAATTAATATTGAAGTTCTTGTTAATAGAGACAGAGAGAGAAAGAAATACTACCTGCCTTTGATCACATAACTTTGTAAATCCCACACTCTACCACCATTAGGTATTTGGCCATAGTTTACTAAAAATCCTTCATTTTTTTTCTGTCAAGCAAGCAATCTGTGATTTTCATATTAATAATGAAGCCATCAAAAGAAATACCCTAATGCATGCTTTATTTCTGTGGGAAATTGAGAAGAATTCATTTCCTCACAGTCAGAGGTAATATTCAAAATATCTGACTGGTTTAGTAATATAAATTAAAT
This sequence comes from Galeopterus variegatus, assembly GCF_000696425.1. Lineage (NCBI taxonomy): Eukaryota > Metazoa > Chordata > Mammalia > Dermoptera > Cynocephalidae > Galeopterus > Galeopterus variegatus. The sequence goes on from NW_007726463.1 coordinate 532,203, forward strand.
ATAAATTGAAATATAAATAACTTAAAGATATATTCAGTTTTATTTTGTTGACTTTTTAGAAATTATTCGTGCACTTTATGTTTGTTTTACCCTGTCTGGTTTATCCCGTGTGATGAATCAATGAACAAAACTGAATTAGCCTTTTCCAGTGACTTCCCAATCAAATTGAGGCCAGGGATTGTGTTGATTAAGAATGTGGGCTGTGTTGTTGAAACATCTGGATTTTAATCCTGGCCCAGCCAGTTAAGTTTTTTTTTTTTTTTTTTTTTTTTATTCCAAATCTGGAAGAATGCCTAGCACGAAGTAAGTACTTAATAAATTCCCAAGAAACGTCAACATTCTGTCTGTAAGGCTGTTCTTTATTGGTTTGCTCATTCTATAGATACATTTGTTCCTGGTGACATTATCAGTCCCATTTCAACAGTATTGCTCTTCTCTGGAACTACATCACTGACAGTAATTCCACACCAAACTTCCAGAAGGGACACTCATCACTTTGGATTGGAGGATTAAAGTTTAGCACAACATTATCCAAACTATAGGACATCTTAAAGGCAAGTTTTAAATTACTTCTTTGTTACTCAGTTTCCTCATTTGTGACATAGAGATATTGATAATAATTATGCACAGGCATTTCTACTATAATGTCATTATAAATGTTTCTGATTACTTCTATTCTAAAAAAAAAAGTTATCTTTAAAAAGCAGGGCATATAAGGAAAATAGGGTAACTTAGTAACAGGAGCACTACTAAGAATAATAATCAGTACTGGAGGAGATGCTCTGGCATGCCTAGAGGCAGCCTCAGCAGATGTTTAAAGAGCAGTAACTTCCCAGTAATAGAGTCATCATTCCTTAATTTGACAACCAATGTGCACTAGCATCTATAGGTGCTTCAGTATCAGATGTTAGCTCTTTAGTTGGTGGAATCCTGAGGAGCTCTGAACGTTTCCAGGGAAGGAAATGGGACTTCAAGGGAAAAATAGATGGAAAAAACCTACATCCAATCAATTGGGAAGTACTTTTGTACTTTTGAAAGTGTATGGTTTCTTTTTAATTGCGGTTCAATAACTTTGTAGAATACTACACTAGCCAGCATATAATAGTATGAAGATTAGAATGTGATTAATCCTACAGAGAGTTAGCTATATCTGAATTTTTAATCTAAATCATGTTGATAATCTATAATCAAATTGGCAGTTGATTACATATTACAATGTTAGAAATGTTCTAAGACATTAAGAACATTGGGGAATAAATGTGTATCCAGAAAATTTTGTGTACCATTATGAGTGTACCTGTTTTCACTTTAACACACTTTCATTCTTGTGGAATTTATACAATTATATTAATGTTTAAAATTAAATATTATACAGACTATAAGTGAAGCATATGTAAATAAAGATATTAGCACCTGCAGTAAACACTAATTTCTAATTTCTCCTTCAGATGATAGCAAATGAATATGTAGCACAGAAAGTAAATACCAATTATGGAATTCCATAATTTTACTGATTAGCTTTGATTTGATTAACAACATCTAAGGAGCTCTTATTTTGAGAACTAAAAGGAAGATGAATAATCCAGCTATTTCCCAATCATCCCTCCATCAATCACCGATTCTTACATTTGGAGCAATACATAGTGATGGTGTTTGGATGTATTGTCCTCCCAGAACTCATGTGAAAATCTGATCCCCAAAGTGGCAGTGTTAGAAGCTGTTTGAGTTACAGGGAGCGGATTCCTCATGAATGGATTAATACTCTCCCTGGGAGGTGGGGGTAGTAAATGAGTTCTTGCTCTATTAGTTCCCATGAGAGCTGGTTGTTTAAAAGACCCTGGCATATCTCTCTCTCTCTCTCTCTCTCTCTCTCTCTCTCTCTATCTCTCTCTCTCTCTCTCTCGCTTCCTCTCACCATGTGATCTGCTTGCACCCACCAGCTGCCTTCTGCTTTCTGCCATGAGTAGAAGCAGCCTGAGGCCCATGCCAGATGCAGCTGTCCCAGAATCGTAGGCCAAATAGACCTCTGTTCTATATAAATTACCCAGTCTCAGGTGCTCTGTTATAGCAACACAAAAACAGACTAACACATACTTTAATGAGTTTTGAAAAAGTAATTTTCCTCCCAATTATATCACCTGTACCTCTTGGATTAATATGGAAAATTTTAGTGTTTGCAGATAATCAATAGATGTCCAACCTACCACCTCAGTTACTTGAATAGAACCATTTCTCTTCTTATGCAAAGAAGTAAACAAACACTAATATTACTGAAATTATTTTGTGTTTAGCAAATTTGTATGAATATGTTTTTATTTCTTTGGAAAACTGTCACCAAATTACTTGAGAGTAAAAATGCAGATGGAAAAATAATCAATACTGTTAATCTTATAAAATTACATCATGAATGCATTAATTTTCTAAAATTCAAATGAATATACTTGTGAAACAAAGAAGGAAAGGAAGGGGATGAAAGATAGGGAGAAAAGGAGGAATGGAGGGAAACAATTTATTGTGCAGAAAATTAACTTCTCATTTCCTCGATTTAGCATTTGTCCTACAGAGAAGAGGAGAATGGACACGTGACTCTTCAATTCAGTCATTCTCAGCTCTCATAATGTAAGGGTTTTGAACAAATAAGTACAATTTTAGTGAATGAAATGTGTGTTTTTATAAAAGCTGGACTCTGAATACAATTTAATACTTTAATTTGAACTGAATTGAAAAAGCAGCAATATATTCCATAGTTTTAAGACTGTTCTTTAGGAAATGTGTTGTGTGCGTATAGTAAACTTTATAGGTGCTATAAAGGATTCTGAAGGGCAACTTTGGTGATAGGACATTCTCTTGCACACAGACTCGTGAAGCTGATCCTCATGCATGCTGTGACTATTTTGTGCATGTGTGTGTTGAGAAACCCTGGTAGTGAAGGTATCAATCATCTTGGAGTCAGCACAATGGCTCAAAGCCAGCTCTAACTCATGGCCCCCACCTTCAAATCATAGATTCTCCAGTTCTTTTTTTGTTGGCTGAGTTTTAATTTCAAAGAAATTACCTGTCTTTCATCTGTCTCTTTGTTTGTTGGAGTACCTTTTGTCTGTCTTTTAGGAAACATTCATCACTGCTGTAAGACCAGAATCCTTGCATGTTTGAAAATATCTTTCAGTTGTCTTTATATTTGAACAAGAGTTTAATCAATGAGTATTCTTGGAACACATTTTTACATCCATAAGAAATCTGAAGAATTCCTCAACTATCTTCCAACAGGTAATGTGTAAAATTCCAAGGCCAAAATTATTTATTAAACTTTTAGGTGATTTTATGTTTTTTGCCTGTTATGTATATTATTTTCTTATCCAGGGATCAATTAATTTCAATCGAATACCTCTTTACTTGATTTTTTAATGTAAATTTTGATAGTGACATGAATATTTCTGAATCTAGATTTAGTTTTCTTTAGTAATAGTTTCTTATCATGTGTGTATGTGTGTGTGTATATCACCATCGAGAATCTAGATAGATATAGATATAAATATAGATATAAGATATAGCTATATAGCAGAAGGTAAAAGCCTAAGTTGTCATCTTGGTAATAAGAAGTTTGGGTTTAGTTCTGTTGTTCTTTTGCCATTGAACACTTTCTAATGAATGATCTGCTTTGGAGTATATAGCTTTCACATCTTATAATGAATCTCCCATCTCTTTAAGTTTTACACAGTAATTTCTTCCTTAAATTTCTTTGGCTCTCTAAATCACCAATTACAAAACTGTTTGGCAATTGCATTTCACCTTTACTCTAAACCGTTCTAAAACCTATTACTGACAAAATGGCTCATATGCCAATGTCTTCATTTAATTTTATGTCTCCTTCCAATTTTTGTTTTTACACAAGTCTCAGTAATGCTCACATAGTCCTTTGGAGTAATCGTGTTATTAGATTCCAAGCAAGCAATTATTGATTTGGCTCCTTTAGGTATTCCACTTGCTAGGAAAACTCTGAACTCTACCAATTTTTTCCAACTTGGCAACCACCTCCCTTGGCCTTAATACAATATTTGATTGCATGAACCAATCCTGCTCCATTTATTATTGTCTGAAATTGAGTCTATCTACACTTTCCATTGAAGACATTTTCTTTTATTTTTATTATTTTATATTTATTTGTTTCATAAAGGATAGCAGAGTAAAAATATCTTTGGGCCATCAGCTTTAACTAGATAATGTTCATGCTTTATTTTTTAAAAATCAGGGGGTTTTTGTCTACTCCATTTGATTTGCTTTGTTTTTCTCTTAAAGATGAGCTGATTAGCAGTAGAGCAATTTGGGGGGAAGAATAATGTATTAAATTGCACTCAGATGTAGTTCCAACTTTTCTGTGATTTGTTTGCTAACTGTTGCATGGTTTGTTTATTTTCCTGGAAAGATGGCATTATAGAATGAGTAAGATCCCAGACTCTGATACCAGCATCTGAGTACAATTCTGCCTTCCACTATTTCTTAGATATTGTGTGTGACTTCAGATAAGTTATTTAGTCTCCTATGCCTCAATTCTTAATCCAAAACTGAGACTAATAGTATCATCATATAGGATCCTTAGGACATATAAATAAGTTAATGCATGTAACATGCTTGGAACACTGCCTGGAATTTACAAAGTGCTCTATTAATGTTAACTATTATTTTTATCAAAATCATTTCCAAACTTAGGAGATAAATTCTATTAATATAGGTGTTATAAATTTAGTACCCATTATGTAATAAACATTTTATACAAAAGATGTATGGTTAAATATAATTATCACAATTTTACTGAGGATGAATCTGAGCCTAAGAGACAATAAGACCAGTTAAATAAAGAGTCAGAGCCCCCAGTCAAACATTAACCTCTCAATTTCCAGAGCTTGTGCTCTTTGCTGTTTCCAGGAACATTAAAAAATAAATAATAAAAGATGAGATGTTCTATTGGTTGATTGGTTACCTCAAAGTCACAACATACTGAAATATAGAACACTAATTCAATAATGAGAATGTAGAGTCTAATTTTTGTTAAAATGTGTTTTGATATTTTTTAGAGATATTACAGTAACGGCATTAATATGTCACCAGATTTAAAAAATTAATCAGGTAGCCAAAAATATCAAAGCCTTAATAAAAGTAGATCTTTATTTAAGATTTTTGTTTGGTGGGTTACATCCTCTCAATCATAGTAAACAGGACATTTCTTTCAACTTGTCACTCAAATAGAGAAACAATTTTTCTTTTGTTCCCTTTTATCTCAGTATTAAGGAGTCCCTAAACCAGATCATCCTTTTATTTACAGTTTACATTTTTGGTATTTAATTTTTTAAATGCACATAAAAAATATAAATGTAAAAATACAGAGATGTGTAAGGATAAAAAATTAAAGTTATAAGTAATCCTAAACCAAACAGTAACCACTGATATCAGTGAGGGTAAATACTCTTAATTTTTTTTTGGTCTGTGAACAGGTGAGTAATTTATTTGTTTCTGCAATTGAGACAATACACTGTATACAGTTTTATATTTCTGTTTTACTTAACACTGTAACATATTGCATGTTATTAACAAACTTTAAATCCCATTCTTCAAATTAAGGATAAAAACCCATCTTTGAAAATGCCATGATTCACTTTTTGGATATGCCAAAATTATTTTGCATTTTTGGCTTTTACATTCTTCCCCTAAAAAATATAGCAACAATATACATACATCTTTGTGCATAAATTTTATCTGAAATTTTTACTTCCTTAGATCAAAATTACTAGGAATGAAATTATTGGATTCAAAAAGTGATATTATTATTAAGATTCTTGATATATATTAGTAAATTGCATTATATTGTACCAATTTCTACTTCATTAATAGCTTATGTACCAGCATTGGGGGTTATTATCTTAAGAACATTTACTATTTTCAAGTGGGGAGAGATTTTTAGCATCTTTACTCACAGACTGTTTACTTATAGCTTTCCACGTAATGCTTCATTTGGTAACATCTACGTACAGAAGATGAGCTTCCATTCTCCAATTTAAAACCCTCATTAAATATTACCTTCAACTTTGAACTTGATCAAACATAGGAGGTGAGTTTATTTTTTGACACTGTGAGGTGTCTCCCTCCATTTACCAACCCTGTGTTCTTGGACAAATTAACTTCTTGAAGCTCCTGTTTCCTCATCTGTAAAATGGTCACTTTAGGTACCTCAGTACTGTTGAATGGTTAAAGTAAAATCTATGTAAGTACAGTGCTTTGCAGAATAAATGTTCTCTAAATGACAGCTACTTTGAATTAAATTAAGTGTAAAATTTACCTTTAAAAGAGGTAGCTAAGAAAATATTTCCATAGTACAGTCATGCATCATATAATGATGGGGATACCTTCAGAGAAATGAGCCATCAGGCGATTTTGTTGTGTGAACAACATATTGTATGTTTACACAAACCTGAGTGTTATAGCCTACTACACACCTTATGGTATAGTCTGTTGTTCCTATGTGAGTAATTAGCATGCACTACAATATTATGATGGCTATGATGTCACTAGGCAATAGCAGTTTTTCAGTTCTTTTATAATCTTGGACCACCATCGTATATGAGGTACATCATTTACTGAAACACTGCTATGCAGCGCAATGACTGTACCTCGGGTCTTTAGGTAAAGGGAAAAGATGAGTACACCAGTGTATTATTTCTTACATGAAAAAAGCCCGTGTATTTTCTCACATAAAACATAAAATTAAGGGCCGGCCCGGCGGCGCACTGCTACAGTGCGGCTCCCGCCGAGGGTTCGGATCCCACATACAGACCGGTTCCCGCTCACTGGCTGAGCGAGGTGTGGGAGCAACACTGAGGGTTGCGATCCGTTGCCGGACACGAAAAAAGACAAAAAGGAAAAAAAAAACATAAAATTAGGGGCCGGCCCGGCGGCGCACTGCTACGGTGCGGCTCCCGCCGCGGGGTCGGATCCCACATACAGACCGGTTCCCGCTCACTGGCTGAGCGAGGTGTGGGAGCAACACTGAGGGTTGCGATCCGTTGCCGGTCACGAAAAAAAAAAAAAGACAAAAAGGAAAAAAAAAACATAAAATTATTTCTTCCCAATGTCATTTAAAACATAAAACACAAAATAACATCTAAAAGTACAATTTACAATACAAAATTTCATCTACAAATGACAAACCCAGTAAAATGAGCTTTATGTCTGAAAGGTCATGCTTTTATAAATCACATGTGCCCTTAAATAATTCAGTGTCCAATTCAGGGCTACCAATTTCATATTGAATACAGGAAGACTAGATGGTCTGCTAAGCATTTTGCAATCCCATTAAAATATTTCTATGCAAATCAGCTTAATAAAATTTATACCTTGCTCTTAAATGTCTTAGAGTTTAATTGGAGAGACATACACATAAATAAATAATTATAGGATGGTAAAAAAAAATAGCCACTCGGGAGAGTGCGGTGCTGGGAGCGCTGAGGCCGCGGGTTCAGATCCTACATAGGGATGGCCGGTGTGCTCCCTGGCTGAGCATGGTGCGGATGACACCAACCCAAGGGTTACAATCCCCTTACTGGTCACAAAAAAAATAAATAAATAATTGCCAAGCTATTGACATATACAGGGTACCATGATGGACTGTGCCATCATAGGAAGCTTTCAAAAAGGCAATAATTAAAAATGAAATTTAAAGAACAAATGATAAATTAACGGGAATAAAAAGGGTGTTACAGGAAGAGGGATCTGAACTGTGAAGATGTGGTATGTGAAATAACAGGGTGTGTTGAAAGTATTGCCAGCAGTTGTAGATAGTTAAAGAAAAGAACCACGCCAGGGAGAAGTAGCAGATGAAGTTAAAGAGGCAGACGGAGACCAAATATTAGAGGACAATTTTTGGCAGGGAATTGACTGATCTGATTCACGTTTATAAGGATCCTTCTAAAATATGGTAGAAATAGTTGACAGGAAGAGTGCTGACTAAAATCAGAATGATCCATTATGGGTCACAGCATCCACATGAGAAATAACAGGTATATAAGCTAGGGAAGTATCAGTGAGGATGGAAATAAGAAAATTGACATAAAAAATGCTAAGAACGTTGAATCTATTCTACTGGAGTTGGTAAATTGATAAGTTGGATTTGTGGCATAAGGAGAGAGAAAGAAGAAAATGTGAAGAAATCTAGACCGATTCCCAAGATTCTAGTTTGGGCAATTAAGTCCAGCCAGGTTTATTTCCATATTAACATGGGAAGATAGGAAGAACAGGTTTAAGACCTTGAAAATGAGTTCAATTTGGATCTTGTAGAGTGTGAAATGACTGCAGGACATCTGAAGGAAAATGTCCAGTAGGTATATCAGTATATAAGCACAGAAAAGTAGATTTGGTAGAGACTACTTTTAATGGTAGCAAAGACATGGATTTGCATAAGGTATATAATTCAGGGAGAGTAAATAGAGTAATAAAAGCAAACAGTCAAGACAAGAAACTTTGGGAACACCAAATATAAATGGTAGTCAGAGGAAGAGAAGCCTCAAAATATATTGCTTGGACATAGGGATAAAGGAAGGGGGAAACAGCAGAGAGTGGGTCTACGGATTCATGGAAGGAGAAAATGTTAAGAATGAGGAAGTAATAATAATGTTGTTCAGGGCTGAATGGTGGGGAAGTGATGTGCTGCTGTAACAAATACCTAAAAATGTGAAATTGGCTTTCAAATTGGTTAATGGATAGAGGCTGGAAGAATTTTGAAGCATATAATTGAAAAAGCCTAGATTGCCTTGAAGATACTACTAGATATATGGACATTAAAGAGATTTCTGGTGAGGTCTTAGAAGAACATGAGGAATATATTATTGGAAACTGGAAGAAAAGTAATCCTTGTTATAAATGGCAGATAACTTGACTGAATTGTGTTTTTCTTTTGGGTGGAAAGTAAAATTTTTAAGTGAAGAACTTGGACATTTAGCTGAGGATATTTCCAAACAAAGTGTGGAAGATGAGGCCTTGTTTCTCCTTTCTGCTTGTAGTAAAATGCCAAAAGAAAGAGACAACTTGAGGAAGAAACTATATTTTAAAAAGGGAACCAGAAGATTTGTAGAGATTTCTAAATTTCTCAGCCTGTCCATATTGCAAAAGATGAGAAGCTGAGCTCTAGAGAAAACACAAAGGGGAAAAATTTGCTAGAAAGGTTGCACAAGTAACACAAGATTCCAATTGATCACTTAGATCAGAAACACTTTCAGCTTAGATTCAAGGGGATAGAGACAGGAAAAAAAAAATGAAGAAAGGTTGTTAGCTTCTAGAATTCTGCAGGTAAAAACAAGAACTGGGCTGCTACAGACACTCAGTTGCAACCGTCTGTTATCTTTCACGAAAAGAAAAGAATGTCTCCTAAGTAGTTGAGAGGTGAGAAGGGCTTCCACCTCCTCAACTCCAGAAGGCAGAGCCATCACTTCTTTCATCCAAAAGAGCAGGACTGCTGCCAAGGCCCAGAGGCAGGGATCAATAGGGCTTTGAAAGGCCTGGAGGCAAGGGCCTGGTGGGGCCTCCACAGTCCCAGAAGACAGGGCATCAAGCCACAAATGATAATTCTCAGGCCCTGAAGTCTCATAAATTTTTCCTGGCTGAGTTGCAAACTTGCTTTAGACCAGTGATCCCTTTATTCCTCCCATTGTCTTCCTTCTGGAATGGGAATGTATATTCTCTGCCTGCCCCACCAATGTATTTTGGGAAAGATAACATATTTTCTAGTTTCAAAGTTCTGTGGGTAGAAAGGACTTTTTAACCTACTTTTTACTCAGAGTCTCATACATACCTAATTTAGATGATGAGACTTGGGGATTTTTGAGTTGATATTGTAATAAGATTTTGGACTTAGAGTTGATGCTGGAATGGGTTAAGACTTTTGGGGATGTTGAGATTGGGTGAATATATTTTGCATATTGGAAGAGCATGAATTTGGGGGGACCAGAGGACAGACTGGTATAGGCAGAATTGCATCTTCCCCACAAAGTATGACCAAGTCTTAACTCCTAGTACTGTGAGCATGTCCGTATTTGGAAATAGGGACTTTGCAGAAGTAAGCAAGTTAAAATGAGGTACATTGGTGTGGGGTTGGCCCTAATCAAATGACTGGTGTTCTTATAAGAAGAGGGAAGTTTGGACACAGAGAAACACAGAGGAAAGGTGATATGAAAACATGGAAGAATACCATGTAAAGACAGAGGCAGAGATTGAAGTGCTGCATTACAAGCTAAGGAACACCAAAGATTGCCAGCAACCAACAGAAACTAGGAGAGAGGCATGGAACAGATTTTTCCCTCAGAGACTTCAGAAGGTGCAACCTTGCCCATAACTTGATTTCAGAATTCTAGCCTCTCAAACAATGAGAGAATTACTTTCTGTTGTTTTAAGCCACTCAGTATGTGGTACTTTGTTAGGGCAGCCCTGGGAAACTAATATAAATGTCAATGCTACTTCTACAGAAAGGTCAAGAAAGTTAAGAATGGAAAGTGACTATTTGGCCTAATGTGCAGGTGATTGATGAGACAATGCATTGACAGAACAAGATTAAGTACTTAGTACTTAAAATTACATTGTGAGGTGAGGAAGTGGAAATACTGAATTTTGTTCCAGGTAAGGGGGAGCATTGAGATAGGAGGAAAAACATGGGAAGGTTGTGAAGGGTTAGGGAGCCAAAAGAATTTAAAGGGGACATTGCCACAATGACATTGCTAAGAAGCATCCTACTGATAGGAGGTAAAGGAGTGCCAGGAGAAATCTTCCCATAATGTTACAATCTTTTCAGGCAGCACTGGCCAATCGTGTAGCAAGTACTAGAACAGATAGTGTAATAGTAGCTCTTGTGCAGAGGACATAAAGTGGGCCTGCAAGAGTGAGAGGATAATGACCGGGGAAAAATCATCCTTCTTTAGGGATTGGAGGAAGAGCGGAGGTCCTGGAGATTTTCAGTTTTGTGTGTCCTAAAATGGATGAAGTGTGAGGAGAGATGTTGGGTTGGGGGTTGAGTAGAGGGACCCCTCTGGCTTAGTTTCAATAGGTTTTTGGGTAAAGTCTCAGGAGCTAGTTTTACCAAGGATAAGTGATAACAAGGGGCCTTTCTTAGTATTTTTACTGCTGTGGGGGTGGTAAGAAATACCGTACAAGGCCCTTCCCAACATGGCGAGAGAGGCTTTGGGATTCAGGTTTTAATATACACTTGCTCTCCCAGGCTCAGTTTAAAATCTGAGAGGGTGGTGAGGAAAGGATGAGGTGATGAAAGGTTGGCCTGTTTGCTAAGAAGATCCCTAATGAGCAAAAGAGTAGGGAGATACTGGCCTAAACGTGACGAGCTGGAAGGGAAAGGTGTGAGAGTAAAGGGTCTGCCATACGTAAGTTCAAGGGGACTGAGGCCTATGGACTTGCAGGGGGCAGCCCGTAGGTGAGTGAGTGGCTGGTGGGTAGGCCAAAACAAGGGATAATTTCTGAGGTGAGAGCATGCATTACTGCTGTAGCACCCTCTGAAGTGCCTCAGAGGGAAAAGCCTCAAACCAACCTGAAAAGGTATCTACTAAGGTTAGAAAATAGCATGTCCTTTTGTGGGAGAGTAATATAAGGGCTGAGGAAGGCGTAACAGGAGTTCATAGCCTATATGAACTGAATTATGGAAATCTGAAAGGATTTGCTCAGCTTGTGTAGTAGGGAGGACATAGCAACCAGAGAGAGTATGCCAGTTGTCCTTTCTCTGTGCTCCTAACCATTGGAGGTGTTGTATTTCTTGGAGTGTGTATAGGGATAAGGGCTTAGGGGCCATGAAAAGGACCTGAGCAGGAGAGGAAGAGTGGGGGCCTGGTGATTGAGCAGCCTGTTTTGCGGTTAGATCCGCCAGTTTGGTTCCCTGGGCTATGGGGTCATTGGAGGTTTGGTGTTTTCTGCAGTGTATAACCCCAACCTCCTTTGGTAGTTGTACAGCCTCAATAGCTTGTGTTAGATTTACTATGGCATAACCTGCCCGGGGGGTGGGCATGGAGGTTGTGCTCCCATCTATGAACCGTGTAATGGGATGTGGGGAGATGTGTGGAAAGGGACTGAGAATGAGGTCTAAAGCCTCCATGTAATTGTGTTCTAAGTGTCGCTACCTTGTCCCTAAGGGAGGGCAAGGTTTAAAGGAGAACTGGGAATTTTCAATGAAAGTAAGGTGAATAAGTTGTAGGCAGGAAAGGGAGAGAATTGACTTGGCCTTATGACTGAGAAGGTCTTGACTGTTTGTTGTTTAAAAGTTAGTTTAGAGCTTTCTTATGCTAAAAGGGTGGCTGCTGCCAAGGCCCATAAGCTGGGGCCCATTCTCGAGATGTGTCATTTAGTTGCTTAGAGAGGCATGCAACCGGGGAGAAAATATCTCCTGCCTTTTGTCCCAAAACCCTGACTGCCAATCTTTGGGTTTTGGTGATGTATAGGATAAGAGGATGAGATAGGTTTGATAGAGATACAGCTGGGGCTGCGAAGAGAGTGGCTTTTAATCACTGGAAGGGAGAATGAATGCGCTTTGTGGGATCTAAAGGAATGGCAGGATCCCCTTTGGCTGCCCCATGAAGTGGTTTTGTAGCTGCCAAAGTTAGGAATCCACAGGTGCAGATACCCTTCAAGCCCCAAGAAAGAAAGGATTTCACCCTTTGTGGTAGGAGTAGTGAGTTCAGAAATCAGATTCTTGAACTGAAGGAGAAGAAATTTGAGCCTTGTTGGGGGACACTCAATATCTCCTGGAGGCCAGAAAATTAAGGAGAGCAACAGTGTGGGCCTGTGAATCCTCATAGGGGGGGCTACAAAGGAAGAGGTCATCCACACATTGTGTTTAAGTGCTAGAGGTTGGGTGGAAAGTTCAGATAAGTCTTGAGTTAAGGCCTGGCCAGAAAAGTAGAGGCTATCCCGAAACCGCTGAGGTAGTACTGCCCAAGTAAGTTGTTGGGAATGACACGTGTCAGGATTAGTCCTGTACTAACTGCTATGAGCCATTAGGCTTTATGACTGGAAAGATGGGTGTATTAAAGGCAAGTGGGTAGGCCATAAGAGATGAGAAGAAAGGAGTTTGTGTATGATGGGTTTGAAGCCTATTAGGTGTTTGTTAGCAATGGGGTACTGTGGGTCATTAGGGAGCAAAGAGGGATTCCACAATTTAACAAGGATAGGGGAATGGCACATAGCAATCGAGGGAGAAGTGTCCCATACTATAGGATTAACCTTGTCTGAGGGGGAGGGGAAGGTGGAAGCCCCAGGGGCAGGTCTGGGTGTGGCCTATAACAGGAGTATGGTAGCTGGAGTTAAAGTGTTTAGGGTAAGAGTAGCTTTGAATTTGATAAGAATGTCCCATCCCAGTAAGGGGGCTGGGCATTGAGGCATTTTTAAGAATTTGTGTGTGGATTGGGTGTGATATAGGGTGCAGGAAAGTTGTTGAGTGATCTGTGGGTGGTGTTCTGATCCCGTGACCCCTACTATTGTGATAGAGGATGGTCCTGCATACCCAGGAAGGGTAGAGTGAATGGCACCTGTATCAATGACAAAAGAGATCGGCTTACCTGTGATGAAGCAAGTTACCGTGGGTTCATGCGTGTTGATCTCTGTGGGGGCCTCAGGCCCTGGGCACTGTCAGACCTCCTCCTGGGCAAAGCCGAGAAGCTCTGGTAGGGACGGCTGTGAAGCCAAAGGCTGTAGGTTGGGGACTGGGCCACTCCTTCTCTGGCGAGTGGCACAGTCAATCCCCCAGTGACCTGGCCATTTGCAGTGAGGACAGGTTATGACAGGCCCATGCTGAGTGGCCCAGTTGACTGTATTTGAAGCAGTTCCCGGGTGGCTTGTCCCTTGAGGCAGCCAGCTTTGGAGTATGTGAGGCTTGGATGGCATTAGCCAGGAGCTGGTATTTGGCCTGATCTCTTTTATAGTTTTTTTGAATATCAGGGGCTGATTGGGTAATGAAATGAGAGTGTAAGAGGGCCACACCTTCAGGGGAGTTTGGGTCTATACGTGTATATTCATGTAAAGCCTCATAGAGGCGGGTTAGGAACTCACTGGGATTTTCAGTGGATCTGTGTGATTTCTCTAAGCTTGTCATAATTGACTTGTGAGTAGCCTTTTGGAGGCCATGAAGTAGGTGTGTGATCATTTTATCCTGGAGATCCTGATCCCCATGGCCAGCCTGGTAGTTCCAATCTGGGCCCATGCAAGGAACAACAACGGCTCCCACAGGCCGCCTATTATTTTGAGCATGTACCTGAGCCACCATCCAGACCTGCTCCCTGTACATGGACTTGGACAATTCCTTCCATCCCAGCCACTTCATAGAACGGTTATAAAAAGCCAGAGCTGAGGCAGGGTTGTTACCTAACAAAGTGGGAGAAGGGGAGGAGTTGGACTGAGGACGAGCATCTTGAGGCCAAGTGTGGGGAAGAGAGAGAAATGTGGAGGGCTGATGGATCAGAATATTGATCTGAGCATGGAAGGAGAGGTTGAGCATGAGCTAGGAGAATTTGAGATATAGGACAGTTTTGACAGAGAGAAGAATGCGTTCAGAGATAGGAAAAGGCCTGAACAAGGAATCTCTGTAGCTTTTGCCGTTTTGGTGAGTGTCTAAATTGAGTGCCATCTTGTGGCCACTGGGATCCATTGTAATGAGACATTTGAGTTTTAATATCTCCCTGGAGGCCGAGAAATTGGCCAGGAGACGGCCCAGAGGTGTAGAGTGGCCCAGAGGCGTAAAGCACAGAGTACAGTAGAAAAGGGGATGGAACATTTAGGGTCAATGTCTCCCTACAGGCCAAGAAATTGGCCAGGAGATGGCCCAAGGGCATAGAGTATGGAGGTTTGGATCATGAGGATCCCATTTAGAGGGTGAGAAACGGTAGTCAGTCCTGGTAGAAGTGTGTCAACAAAGAGCGGCCTCTCTGTTGCCCATCTTTTTTGAGAGAAATAAAAGCCAACCAACCAGCTAATGAATCTTCCTTCAATAGCTGGGGGGGCACAAGAAGAGTTCCCTTGGCCTGGCGCCTGGGCTTCATAGAGACCTGAGTCGTAGAGAGAGTAGTCAGGGGAACCATAGAAGTAGGCAGGACAGACCCACTGACTCACCCTGAATTGAAGCCAGTGTTGGATGTGTTGGTCTGAAATGGCACAAAGAGAGAGTCCCGAGTGTACCCCGTTCTGGCAGGACTGGGAAGGGTGGCCGAGGGCCAATCACTCCCAGAGAGAGGGGGATCGTCCACAACGTCTGCCAAAAACCTTCCTGGGTTTCGGCACCATAATGAAAGAAAGTGAGCCGAGACACCGGGTACCGTTCAAGCTTTATTTTTTATTTTTATTTTTTCCGTGTCCGGCAACAGATCGCAACCCTCAGTGTCGCCCCCGTACCGGACCGGGGACCGGCAACGGGATCGCAACCCTCGGTGCTGCTCCCGCCCCTCGCTCAGCCAGTGAGCGGGAACCGGTCTGTATGTGGGATCCGAACCCTCGGGCAGGAGCGCCGCTGCGCTTCCCAAGCAGTGCACTATCCAGTGCGCCACCGGGCCGGCCCCGTTCAAGCTTTATTAAAGAAAGAAATCTGCTGGGCTGTGCTCAGAGTGGCACAGGGCCCATGGCTGCCCTGAAAATGGCAGATAGCCCCAGCAATGGGTTTGCAAGAGTTTATATTAGCTTTTGGGTGTGAAACGTACAGGGGGAGGGACCATTAGGTTGATGTAACTGGGTGGAGAACTGCACCGATGCAGAAGCTGGAAAGTTGTTTCTAAGTCAGGAGGCTTCTCATAAAGGGAAGCGGGGAGGGGAGGGGAGGAGGTGTGCAGCGCCATTTTGTACTTGGGCTTGTCTAAATTGGCACTGGTTATGTTGGAGATCTATTACTAAATATGATATTTAGTAATAAAATAAATACTTCTTGGTCATTAGGGATAAATAGCATTCACATAAATGATCATAATTTGTATCACACTTATGCAGTCAAACCAATTTAGTTCACTATTTTCTGAAACCTATTAACATCTCCTATTAAGTCACCTACCATGTTGACTTATTTCCCTGCATCCTCATACATTTGCATAAATGCACACTAACACGTACTCCCATCTTTTAAATGTCAGAGTATAAGATCCTACTCTAAGAGTCACCTTCTGGTGTTCTTCCATTTCCTCTGCTCTTTTCCTTCCCTCAGTGATCCAAGGATAAGACTTTTGGAGTTCTTATAGCAATAGAAAAGGATAAGGAAGAATTAGGAAACCAGTGTACTCAGATAAGAGTAGGGATTAAAACCTGGAACTATCACGTCAGTTTATTCGCCAAATTCTCTTGGTCAGTAAACTTCATCCCTAGTCATTACCTCCTAAACCTTCTCATTTTCAAGGTGTACATTTCTAGTAAGTCCACCATTTTTATTTTTATTTTTTTTTGTGACCGGTAAGGGGATCGCAACCCTTGGTGTGGTGTTGCCCGCACTGCGCTCAGCCAGTGAGTGCACCGGCCATTCCTATATAGGATCCGAACCCGCGGTGGGAGCGACGCTATGCTCCCAGCGCTGCACTCTCCCGAGTGCACCACAGGGTCGGCCCAAATGAATGTATTTTTACACAACTAAGTAACATTATAACTTTAAAAATCTCATCAAAATACGCATACTTGTCAAACAACCACATAACCCATTTTGTATTCTTGAATAAGTGGTATGTGTCATACAAAGAGTTGTTTTTTGTAGTTCGTTTTGTTTTCTAATTCCTTCTTGATTTCATTAAGGAAGGAAGAGGCTTTTATTTCTAACTCAAGTAATTTCTAGATGATGAAGTGAAAGAAAGAAGTAATCTGCCTTTCAAAAGAAAATGGTTTAATTTAGAATTAGTAAGCAGGAAGTGTGGAATCTTTATTAACTTTAGCTATGACTTCACAAATTTTCACAGGCCTCTCTGGGAAGGAAGAGGAAATTATATTTGATAACTACCATGTTCAGCATGCATTTATTTTGAAGCAGGGTTGCATCAGTATAATTATTATCAGGTTGCTGCAAATATATTTCTATATACTACCCTTTAGTCATAAAAACTGTAAGAAGGAAAATGCTATTCATCACCAGTCACCTTAAATCCATTTGTGCAATAATCACAGCAGGAATTTTGAAGAATACGTTCTTAACCAGAAAACTAAAGAATGCAGAATGTCTACAAATCACAAGCTACCCTCTCTTAATAAAACTGGCTGCTCAGATCCATTTCACCTGAAAATGTTTACATAAAATGCACATTGATAACTAGAGGGAAGGGCAGTAGCATTCACTGAGGTCTTCCTCCTGCCTCCTGTTGTTGAAGGAAGTCTGTTGAATCTACTTATCCCTATAATTATGCTGTAAATTAGTTTTTTGTTTGTTTGTTTTTAAATCTTCATTTTCAAATGATGAGACAGAGTTCCCGAGAGTGCAAGCATACTCTGGAGACTGCTAAGAATTTGTTTAACTCAATCCCTATACACCTGCCCCCAAGAGACTAATAGGGGAGGGTTTGGGCTCTGGAACCTCCTGATAAATTGCCTGTAATATAAATCTAAGCACAGACTACTTTCTAAAGCTTGCACTCTACAAAGCACTCTGTCTCTCCTGCTCTCAGCCAAAGCTCAGAAGTCAGGCCTGCTTATCTGCCAGGGAAACTAAGGTTATTGTCACGCATCCACTTTGTCAGACCCTGAAAACCAAAGTGTCAAATGTCCAGAATTGTATAACCAAGTGTATTTATTTATTTCCATCATTCATAGAATTGTTCAACCCAGAGAAATGAGATCTACGTCTCGTCGTCGTGTTTCAAGAAGACTTACATCTTGGGATTTCTGATTTATCTTCAGTGTGTTACGACATTTCAACCTGAGCAAAATCCTCTAGAAGAAAGCATAGTCTCTCTCTGCCTGGGGAGAATGGGGGAGGAGGGACTGATTTCTGGTGATAGAGATTAGAGGAAGAGGGAAAGTAGGTGAACATTAAAAGTGGGAGCAAGAGGAAAAGGAATTTGAAATGTGAGAATAAACACGGGCGCTAAATGAAATTCCAAAAGCCAGTGATACCTAAGAAAGTGCAAGTGTCTGGCTCACTGTACCCACAGCCTGCAGCAGGCTACACTCATACACACTTTCCGAAAAATCACTTGCGATCCTGCCCTCGCCTCAAGAATGAGTGATTTAATTGGTTTAGAAAAGAATGGCCCACAATAAATGTCTGAGAGCAAGGATCTCAGCAAAGTATCCTAAAGTTAAAAGGGAAAACAATCTTGGAAAGATTTTAATGACAGCCGAGAAAGTGCAGCCCTTCCTTGAGCGCGTCGACCCTCCCCTCCGAGCTCCAGCTGCTTGGCGAGTAGCGAATGAAAGGGATCCGAAGGTCGGGATGGAGGAAAGGAGGGCAATCGCAGCCTGCGAAGGGGTTCGTCAGCTCTCGGTCCCCAAGACGTCACCGAAGCATGGGATTCCAAGAGACATAAAAGCGCTCCTGCAGCTCACGATCCTCAGCTCTCCAGCCGGTGCCTGGGAGCTCGCGCCAGGGTGGGACCCGAGTTCCCCCCTGGGGACAGCCCCTAATATCGCTCTTCCCGACCATCCCATTCTTCTTGTCTGCCGGAGCCGCAGACTCCTCGGAGAAAGTGCGGCTCTTGCTCCCCATCACTTGCTGGCTCAAAGCATCCCTTAACCAGCAAGAGCTGCGGTGCCAGTACGGTCTGTACCCGCTTCCAATCGGGGCTGAAGACCGCCCAGCGCCAAGGCAACCAGGAGGCAGAGAACTTCGGGAGAGTCGGCTTGGGCTGGCGACGGGTGAGTGGGCAGGTCCTCAGCCGCAGACCCGCCGCGATGGCCTCTCTCCCAACAGCCGCCAGCTGGGCAGACGGCGCTGGAGGCGTGGGTACCGACTCGCGGAACCTGAGTGCCGCGCTCGCTGCAGGCGCGGCTGCCGGGGCGGCTGAGGCTGACTGGCTGCAAATGCTGGTCCAGACCGGCAACCTCTCCTGCCCCTGCCCCTCCGCGCCCGGACTGCCCGCGGCTTCCCCCGCGCCCTCCCAGCCCCGGGCCAACCTCACCAACCAGTTTGTGCAGCCGTCCTGGCGCATCGCTCTCTGGTCCCTGGCCTATGGCGTGGTGGTGGCCGTGGCCGTCTTCGGAAATCTCATCGTCATCTGGATCATCCTGGCCCACAAGCGCATGAGGACCGTCACCAACTACTTCCTCGTGAATCTGGCTTTCGCCGACGCCTCTATGGCCGCCTTCAACACGTTGGTCAACTTCATCTACGCGCTGCACAGCGAGTGGTACTTCGGTGCCAACTACTGCCGCTTCCAGAACTTTTTTCCTATCACGGCCGTGTTCGCCAGCATCTACTCTATGACGGCCATTGCAGTGGACAGGTGAGGAGAAGACGGGGAGGAAAGAGGGAGAAGGGAGAGAAGAGCTGGACAGTGGGATAAGGTTACAAGGGAAATGGTGACATAACGGGGCCTATAAAGTAAAGGCACCAAAAGAGTTCTCGGAGAAAGGAAGTCACAACGCCCTGCAGTGGCTGAACCCTTTTCTGCCTCCATGGCCTCCCGGGCTCATGCCCTAACTCCCAGAACCCTATTAAGGGCATGTAGAGAAAGACTGAAGTGGTGAATGAGGGAGATGTGCAAATCTGTCATCTCAAGTAGAAGAAACTTAGCTAGAAACATTTACTACTAGCAAACTTCCCCAAATGACTTCGAACAACTGTGCACAATTTATGTTCTTGTAAAATGCACTTTCTGGCCTTCCTTCTCCCTGTCAGTCACTATTCTGGCAGAGAAATGGACGACGAGTCACCCTCTCCTTTTCCCTCCTTGCTCTGGTTTGCTGCTTTTCATTCTTACCTGTCCCCATTCACTCACGTCACTCCAGGGCCCACACTGGTTAGCCTCCCAGTCACGGAGGATCTTCGAGGCAGCAAGCTGCTTCCTAAAGTCTGCTGTCGGCTGGGAGTTTCTCCGTGTCTCAGGAGTCTGCAGAGGCTGTGAGCTGGGTAAACCCTGGGTAAACCCTGTAACAGAATCTTAAGCCCAAGGAAGAAGTGGTTAAATATGAGACACACGACAGATTTTTAAGATAGTGTTTTAGAATGTTCCCCCACCTACATTGGAGATTCCGAGGTGCTTAAGCAATTAAGAGAGTCCAGATAAACATTTGTTCCCATATTTAAGTTTTTTAAAATTCTGCGTGCACTTGCTGTCTCATACTGAACATTATGAAATACACATCCATGTGGACAGACAATAGGGAGAGCCTACCTGTTATTGAAAGCCGGTTACACTTTAATTGAATATCGTGATAAAAATGAACCACAATAGTTGATTCCAGTCTCAGTATTGTGGTTGGCAGCTGCGTGGAGAGAGTGCATGGAGATGTCATTTCAAAAAGTCCCAGTGTTCTCATCTGGGAAAAGAGCACTTTTCTTTTTTCTTTTTTCTTTTTTTTACATTAATGAACCTATTTCAAAATGAAATGAAGCTAAATATTATTACTACATTCAGTAGTCTTTACTGTTTTGAACTAGTGAGCACAGAGGTATTAATAACATAAATCTATAGATACTATTTTCACATGACAGGTCCAGAGGAGTAAATTGAAGGAGCAGTAGTTAATTGACATTAACTAGGATAAACATCACTTTTTTAAAGCGTCAGAAATTGTCAGTCTTCCCTTTTTTCTTAATCTCTGATCTTCCACACATATTCACCCCTTTATTTCTGGCAGGGAAAGGAGTGCAAAGAATGAGCAGTATCAGCCCCAAATTGGGAACAGGTGAAATTGCCTCTAATCTTGCTCCACCAAAACAGAAGTGAATGTACCTTTGGTTTGAGCATCTTTTTTTTTTTTCTTGTTTGTTTGTTTTGTTTTGTTTTGTTTTTCTTTTTCTTTTTTTAATTACTTATAAGTATGTGGTTTTCAATGTTGTGATCAGGGGAGAGGCATTAGCATATAATGTTATAAAATGCTCACAATCTTCTTAAAATGTTGATGCAATATGAATTTGCTGAAAATTTTAGTGAGTGTAAAATTGCTATTTCAATTCTAAGGGTAGGATAAAGGTTATTTTTTCAATTTTCTCTGCCAACATTTCTGAAATGGTCTTGAAATTATTTTAACTGATAATGTAATGCTACTGTATTACACTCACTGGTTTGAATTAATGCACACTCTACTGTTTATTCTTTACTGTTTCTTTATTAGAAAATATTACCCAATCACTAAAGCTATATAGTAATTATATAGTATACAATTTGATAGAAAATCTGAAGCATACTTCATTCAGGTACTGAAAATCTTTTAAAAAACTTATTTAAAGGAATACTCTTATTTGAGCAGACAATTGATGAAAAGAAGTATAAAAATAGAGAAAAACCTACATAAGATAATTTTTAGAATTAAAGACTGTTATACAAGACATAACAGTTATTAAAGCTCTCAGTAGTTTACCAGTCTATGAAACCTTTCTACGTTGGTGTCTTATCAAACATGAACTGGGAAAACTGACCCTGTGATATTCGCAGTAATTTTATATATTGACATTTGTGAAGTTAACCTTTCTGAGATTGACACCTGAGTTGTAGTGCCTTTGGTTATGGTTGCATGAACTTATTTCCTCATTTAGCTGAAAGGCAGTAAACAGTAAATGTTCACAGGAATTACGTTTTTCCTATACAATCAATGTTTTGTTGAAATAACCATAAAGTTTATATAATCCCTAATTGGCTCTCATTGATAAGGAATACATCATTTAGACTGCAGTGTAAACACTTCAATTATTTATTTGTGTTTTGTATCCCCATTTAATATAAACTGAATTGTATCATCCCAGCCTAAATGGAAAACATAATAAACTCACTCTGACCCTCTGCCGAAAATCAACAGATTCCCTGAGTTTGAAAACAACTTCAGCTTTGACTCAGGCACATCTAGCTTTTCTTCAGCTAAAGCAAAATGCTTTCATCCTCTTAAATTTTCAGAAATTTTAGACCCGAAAAAGACTGTAGATATTCCCTTAATGAACACCTGTGTCTTACAAATTAAGTGAGTGATCACACATTTGTTATAATAAAAGTCACTGAATTTTCTTTGAAGTGTTCAGCATTTATTCTACACTGAGAGAATTGCTTGCTTTCTATTTTAACTTTTTAAATAATATTAGTAACTCTACTGAAGATTTGAATGTTAGGTTACAGATTCTGGTCTATCTTCAAGGACATTACCTTCTGCTTTGTTACAAATTCCTGCAAACTGTTTTCTTATTGGCCAAGAATCCATTTTTCAGTTCTACACATTTCCTTCTTGCCTGAAGGCTACTTCACCAATACCTTTCCCCCTCCACCCTCCACATATAGGGTGGAATTATTTGCCAGTGAAGATGCTTTTCTCTCCATCATCCTCCCCAAATTTGCCATTTTGAAATTTAAGATTTAGATATAACATTTATCTAAAAGATGCTAAGCTTTCCCAAGATTGTGTAGTAGAGCCAAGAATCAAACCACTGCAGCCCACTCCAGGGCCCAGGCTTCTCTTAACCTCTGCACTATTCAGCCTCCTAACAAGTTGTGAAAATTCAGGGTTTGATTAGACAAAGTCATCGTCTTCAAGCAAAGTAAAATTTAGCACTTGTTTATACACTATACCTTACATGTATATATACCACATCTTACATATATAACCTATATTTTAATTGAAAATGTAGAAGGTAGAAAATTATGAATAGAACAATTAATCCAGTACAAATATTGTGCTTTCTATTTATTTATGACATATACCACTTGATGTATGGGAATATTAGAAAATAGTTAAATATTTTCTTTCATTTTCTAAGCACATATTTGAAGTTAAGTTAGAAACTCTAAGAAGTTTTATCAACATATAGTAAAGGACAATTTCAAGGCACATGGTCCAGTATTAATTCGAATTTTAATTAAAGAATTTTTAAAGTCACGTTTACCATTTCTTACTTGTAAATCTTAAGGGAATAATTTAATATGTTTTATCTAATAGCCTAAGAGCATTAACAAAGATAGCAACTAATACTTTACATTCTTTAAGCCTAGGGACATATCTAAGATGAATAATTATTAAAAGGAATATTTAACCAAAGTAAGCATTAGTGTGTAGCCAAATAGATAAAAATTGATCTTATATGTTACTCTTTTTTAAAACATTTTTTTAGGAATTTTCTATTTCATTCTTTTTTATAAAGTTAGTTTATGCAAAATATTCATGGAACCCCTATTGGGGGCTTTTGAGATTTATTATGAACAAATAAAAATATACATTTATGAAAAATAGTGAGGGCTCAATCCATTAATACATTGTCTACACATAATTGCTATAAAAATTGAAGATATAAATGCTGTGGTAAGTTTTTTTAAAATCCTTTATCAGGCTTTTATTTGAGTGCTCTGAGCCAATCTCATTTCTCTGAACTCTAGGAAAAGTCACTGCCTGTGCAGTTAATATTCTTTATTAGTGTTACAGTCATATTTGACTCACTACTTAACACAGATAATGAACTTGACGTGCTTAGCCTAAGACTAATTGCTTTATATCTTTGAATTATTTACAAAGTAGTAAATAAAGTATGTTCTGGGAAATATTACTTTCAAGAAATTTATTATGAAACTGTGGTTCTTTCTACAATTTACAGTTCTTATTCACGAATTTAAAAATATCCCATTTGCATCCATTACAATTACTGCTCTGGTTAGTTATGAAAATTCTGTTAAAATTATAGTGTCAATTCTTTCAAAACTAATCATGAGCAAATACTTACAGCAATTAATATATATTAATTAAGTGGATGAAACATAGATCATCACAGAGTAAGATGTAATCAGAGGTGGCTCTCCTATAACTAGTAATCAGAGGTGGCTCTCCTATAACTAGCAGAACTCCAGTTAATATTAAGACTATATTAACCACAGTAGGAAAGAATATTTCAGAAAAGAATTTGAAGCATATTTAACAGGAATAATGTAAAAAAAAATCCCTAATATATATCTCTAATATAGTTTTATACACTAAGAAAAAGATAAAACCCCAATGTAAAAAGAGCAAAAGACAAAAACAGAAAGTTCACAAAAGTAGAAATAAAAATGTGTAACAAGCATAAAACTAACAGTTGCTTATATTTCATATTTCCATTTCCTCATCTGCTATTTGCTCCTTGAGGCACTCAGATCTGAGTTCTTTCCCCAACACTCTCTCCAAAGACCCAAATTGTGAAATCTGGTGGGCATTTCATTCCTCGACTTCCTTGACCTGTCAGCAGTATTCCTCACAGGTCGCTACTACCAGGAACTCTCTCCTCTGGTCTTCCAACTTTTCCTGTATTCACCTTAGCCTTTCTTCCATTGCTGCATTTCTGAATCTCTGCCTGCATGTAAATGATTAAATACAAAGGTTCCTCAGTGCTAAATCCTGGGCCTTTTTTCTCCTTACTTTGTTCTCTGTCTCCTACTTATTTTATCCAGACCAATGGTTTCATTTATCACTTTAAAAATTTTTTTATTATTAGCATATTCATTCTTACAAATTGTGATATTTCTTTGCACAACCTATCATTTCCCAAACCCCCTCCTTCCCTCCCCACCATCTCTAGTATCCTTAGGTTTATTCTCTCCTTCTGAAAGTTCAGCTTATTGTTGTGGTCTTTTCTTTCTTTCTTTCCTTCATTCCTTCCTTCTTCCCTCCTTCCATCCCTCCCTCCCTCCCTCCCTCCCTTCTTTACTTCCTAGCAGCCAGTTATGAGTGAGAACATGTGGTATTTCAGTTTCTTTGTCTGGCTTATTTCACATAACAATTTTCTCCAGACTCATCCATGTTGCTGCAAATGGCAGAATTTCATACTTTTTGATAGCTGAGTAGTATTTCATGGTGTGTATAAACCACATTTTCTTTATCCACTCTTCCATCAATAGACACTTAAGTTGGTTCCATATTTTGGCTATTGTAAATAGAGCTGCAATAAACATGGTAGTGCAGGTATCCCTTTGACACAATAACTTCCATTCCTTTGGATATATACCCAGTAGTGAGATTGCTGGGTCATATGGTAGCTTTATCTGTAGTTGTTTGAGAAACCTCCATACTGTTTTCCATAATGGCTGTGCTAATTTACAATCCCACCAACAGTGTAGAAGAGTTCCGCTTTCCCCACATCCTTGCCAGCATTTGTTATTCTCAGTATCTTTCAGAATGGCCAGTCTAACTGGGGTGAGATGATATCTCAATGTTGTTTTGATTTGCAGTTCTCTGATGACTAGTGGTGCTGAGCCTTTTTTCATGTACCTGTTGACCATTTGTATGTCTTCCTTTGAAAAAAGTCTATTCATCTCCTTTGCCCATTTTCTAATTCGATTATTTGTTTTTTTACTGTATAGTTGTTTGAGTTCTTCAAACAACTGGATATTAATATATATATATATATATAT
>NW_007726463.1:557912-600692 GCF_000696425.1 Galeopterus variegatus
GGTGACAAAAAAAGACAAAAAGGAAAAAATATATATATATATATATATATATACTGGATATATACTGGATATTAATCCCTTGTCAGATGTATAGTTTGCAAATATTTTCTCCCATTCTGTAGGTTGTCTTTCCACTCTGTGGATTGTTTCTCTGCTGTGCAGAAGCTTTTTCAGTTGGTATAATTCCATTTATTTTTTTTTTCTTTTGTTGCTTGAGCTTTTGGGATCTTATTCATAAAGTCTTTGCCCAGTCCAATTACCTGGAGTGTTTCCCCTATATTTTCCTTACATAAATTTTATTTAACTATTTAATCCATTTTGAGTTGATTTTGGTATATGGTGAGAGGTGCAAGTCCAGTTTCATTTTTCTGTATATGGATGTCCAATTTTCCCAGCACCATTTATTGAATAGGTAATCTTTCCCCCATCTTATGTTCTTGGCACCTTTGTCAAAGATCAGTTGGCTGTAATTATGTGGGTTGATTCCAATGTTTTCTGTTTTATTCCATTGAT
This sequence comes from Galeopterus variegatus, assembly GCF_000696425.1. Lineage (NCBI taxonomy): Eukaryota > Metazoa > Chordata > Mammalia > Dermoptera > Cynocephalidae > Galeopterus > Galeopterus variegatus. The sequence goes on from NW_007726463.1 coordinate 558,426, forward strand.
CCGAGTCTCTGTTTTTATGCCAGTACCATGGCTGTTTTGGTTACAATAGCTTTGTAATATAATTTGAAGTCAAGTAGTGTTATGCCTCTGGCTTTACTTTTTTTTTTTTTTTTTTGTTTTTTGTTTTTTTCCGGGCCCACCAACGGATCACACCCCTCAGTGTTGCCCCCGTACCGGACCGGGGACCGGCAACGGGATCGCAACCCTCGGTGTTGCTCCCGCGCCTCGCTCAGCCAGTGAGCGGGAACCGGCCTGTATGTGGGATCCGAACCCTCGGCGGGAGCGCCGCCGCGCTTCCCAAGTGGCGCACTTATCCAGTGCGCCACCGGGCCGGCCCTGGCTTTACTTTTTTTGCTTAGAATTGCTTTGGCTAACTGGGGGGGTTTGTTGTTCCATATGAATGTTTAGATTGCTTTTCCTGTTTCTATGAAGAATGTCATTGCTATTATGATTGGGATTGCATTGAATCTATAGATTGCTTTGGTTAAAATGGACATTTTCACAATGTTAATTCTTCCCTTCCAAGAGCATAATATGTCCTTCCACCTTTTTGTGTCCTCTTTAATTTCTTTCAGTAGTGTTTTGTAGTTCTCAGTATAGAGATCTTTCACCTCCTTGGTTAAATTGATACCTAAGTATTTTATTTTTGGGCAACTATTGTAAATCAGCTTGCTTTTTTGATTTTATTTATCACTTTTAAATGAAGACCTCTTATTTTTTCTGTTTAATTAGTTTTCTCTGGATTATAGGAGACACATAGGACACATACAGTGAATAAACAAATATAAATGAATAAAAAAATTGAGACTGGAAAAAAGATATACTGTATAACAAGACCATACTAACAGAAGTACATATACATAAATAAGTATATAAATATAGATCTTCATATATATATTTGTGTGTGTATATATATATATGTGGGAATATGAGACTCATACAATGAATATGATAAAAACGTATTAAAATTTAAGACTGTGAAGGGGGATGGATTAGATACTGGAGACTAAAATGAAAATGACTTGGAGAGCTTTTGCCATATATTACAACTTTTTTTTTATATATATATACACACACACATATATGAAGTGATATATATATATATTTTTTTTTTTACATATATATATATACTTGTATTACTCTGGTCTTGTTATATGCTATATCTTTTTTAGCCTTAATTTTTCCAATCTTAATTTATATACAGACACACATGACCAAGGTAGTACATATGTATGTATGGTATAGAACATGACCAAGGTAAAGTTGTAATATAAACATTCAGATCAAAGAGTTCTAATTCTTATGAAAGCCGAACCTCAATATGTCTCTGAGCCTGTTGATAACCATATAAAAAAGGAAATAAAATTAGTAATATGTTTTACACTGTCCATAAAGACAATGCATATACATTCTTCAAGTTCTAAAGAATTTCTGGTACTTGAGTTTCAAAGAATTCTTTGTATGAGCAATAAAGAGGACAGTATTCTCAACCACACTGTCATAAATGAAAAAACAGGTTTCCTATAGGTTTTTGCTTAACATTCTTCTGAGTAGGTCAAAGGCATGGTGCCAAAGCAGAACTCAGCAAATGAAGATTTGAGGGTACTAAACCCACATCTGAACAATTTCCATATGGTATGGTTTGTTACAAGGATAAAACTACAAGAAAAAATAAAACGTATTTTCTCCATAAGTATATTCCTCACTTGATCTTCACATATAGCTTAAGAGGCAGATAACTGAAAGTTGTAATGTGGTGGTAGAAGCTCTCCAAATCATTTTCATTCTAGTCCCTAGTCTCTAATCTATCACCCTTCCCAGTCTTATATTTAAATGTATTTTTATCTTGTTCATTGTATGAGTCCCACATTAACAGTGCAAAAAAAAAAAAAATTCCAAAAATATAATATAAGAAAGTTAAATTTTCCCATAATTATCCTACTCCCCAAATGTAGGTAACCTATGATCTTTATACCCACATTGTAACTCTGCCCTGGTTTTGTAATATATATGCTCTCTCTCTCCATCTTTCTGTCTCTCTGTCTCTCTATATAAGTATATATACGCACTTATACATAATACATTCTATACATGCATATGTACAGATATTTGTATTTTCTTTAATTACTATAATATCACATTATTATGTCATTTTAAATTAACATACTGTTATTAAACATTTATTTAACAAATTATACATCTTGAATATATTTTTGTATCTGAATATATTTTGTCTCATTCTATAAAATTTTTACCTTAATTTTTAACAGATAGTACATATATAAGTTTTAAAACTGAAAAGCAAACAGTTAAATTTAAAATACCATTCCTGAATCTCTCAGCTCTGGTCATGTATATTTAATTACCTTCACAAACTTCTACTTATGTATCCAAAAAGCTCCTTAAACTCCACAAAACCCACTTTCCTAACTCCAAACCTTTTCCTGTTTCATTGTTCTCTATTTCAATCCATAGTACAAGCTTCTATCCAGCTCACATATCTCCCAAATCTATTACCTTTTTTCCTTCTGTACTCCCACTTCCTGAGTCCAAGACATACTCATCTTTCCTGACCTACTTTCGTGACCTCCTAATTCTTTTCTGCTCATTCAGTCTAAAACCACGCTGATGTGTTCATATGGCAACACAGGGTGATGTTTTCAAAAAATACATGAGAACATGTTTCCTACATCCCTACTTAGAATCCTACAATGTCTTTCCATTGCTCTTATGAAAATATTCTTAATCCAGTATAACTTCATTACATACCATGATTCAACTGGCCTAACCTCTGTTCCAGCCACTCACATTCTCTTTCACATCCATGGTGCATGATGCTACCTTTTTGCTTTTGAACATAGTTTTTCTTCTGCCACAAATTCTCTCCTTCCAATTCCTCATTAGTTAAATGTACTCCTCTTTTAGGTAACAGTTCAAATGTCACTTTTACCTTCCATGAGCCTCCCAATTTAAATTAAATGTCCTTTTATTGATTCTCTTAGCATATGCCAATCATAACTTTTTCCATAGATTAAATTTTATACTTATATTTAAGAATATCCCATCATAATTTCCCCTAAAAGACTTGTAAACACCATAAAGGCAAGCTCATTTCTGTTCTTAGTCCTCATGGTATTGTCATGCCTATCATAATGGTTTGAACCTAATAAGCACGCAATCCAGATTGATGCAAAAATGAATTATAAAATTAAAAAATGGATGAAAATTAAGGTGATAAAATACTTTTAATCTATTAAAATTGACAGAGATTGGTAGGTATGTGGTGAAGATGGCATTTTTACACATACTTGTATGAAAGTATGTGTAAAATTGCCATATTTATAGGTTTTTAAAATTTTTATTGAATCATAATTGATGATACATATTTTGGGGGTTCAACATTGACATATGTTGATCAAATCAATATTACTAGCATATATATTGTTACAAATCATACTTATTCCTTATGCCCCTTGCCCAATCTCTCCCCATCCCTCCCTGCTCTAATTACCCTAAATTTCTTCTCTCCTTCAGAAAGAGTAATGGTTACTCTGTTGACTTGTTGCCTAGATGATCTGTCCAATGCTGAGAGGTGTGTTCAGGTCCCCCAATATTATCATAGAGCAGATGCTTCTTTTGTCACTCTGGAATGGACTCTGTGGAGAGAGACATCCTCTTCTTTTCTTTGGTCTCTGCTGGTGACTCCTTGTGTCAATGCACTCCAGTGGCTGGTGGACCATCTGTGTGCTGGTTATGGCATCTAACCACTTTCACAGCAGCCGTGGTTATTGTGGTGGCTTTGGTGGGCCACCCACATGGAAGTGATGTTTTTGGCATGTTCCTTACCTAGTTGGTGGTGGCAATGGCAGTGTGCCCGGTTGTGGGAGGGGGTCTGGTCACCACTCCATACCTCAGGACCACAGGAAGACACATGGCACTGCCCGATGTGCCTAGTTGTCCTTCCTTTCTGGCTTGGTAGCCCAGGGGACTTATGGTCCTTCTAGGTGTTATAGGTGTTCTTTGATGACATGAGACCTTTACTAGTTAATATCAAACTTTGTCTCTGGTTGTGAGTACTCTGTTTTTTCTTTCAGTTCTGTGTTGGGTTATTTGCTGTTCCTACCACTTAAACTTTGCACTGGAACTAATCCGTTGCTCTTTGCTTACTTCTAATGTCAGGAAACTTCCTGTGGGGACCAGTACTTGAGCTCTGTGGTTGAGCTAAGTTGTTGCTTTGCTGTTGATTCCCTGGAGAATGCTTTTTGTGCAGCTCGGGTTTTAATGGTTGACTTTATAGGACTTCCAGGTTTAGTGAAATCCAATGTGCCTGGTTTGCATAGAAACACTGGTCTGGGCCTGAGTCTTTTCACCAAAGTGTACCCCATGCAATTCTATATTCCTAACCAGTCTCCTCTGAGTGGTCCTATGCTGATTGTGTGGCAGATCAGCTGTCCTTACTGTGCCCCAGTGTTCTCCCAGTGGGCCCTGGTCTCCCAATGCCCATGCTGCAAACATTTCCCATGGGATGGGCTGTATGCCAATCCCTTGCAATGACTCACTAGCTTGTGAGTGGCTCCTTTTTTCAGTTGTCATGGCTCCTCAGTCCTATGTGGCTCCCAGGAAACCCTATTAGTGGTTTTGCTGGCCTGGGGGCCAACATGGCCCTCTTCTCCCCTGCGGCCTCCAGGCAACTTCATCTGAAGAGCACAGCTGCTGCTTTTGCCGGCTCCTGCTCCCATGCACTCAGCAGCTCCAGCGTGGAGTGGCCAGGGCTCAAAATGGTCGGAGAGGTTTTTTCTTTCTCTCATTGTGGCTTCTTCCACCTTCATGCACTCCTTAGATCTCTCCTCCTCTTCCCCTGAGCTCTAGCAGTCCCAGCTTTGCTGTCATTGATTTTTAATAGTTGTAAATTAGTTGATTTGTGGGAGAGAGTAACACTGGGAACCATCAATTCTGCCATCTTAACTGGAAGTCTCAAAATCTTTTTCTTGTATTTATAGCTTAAAATTGTCGATTACTATTTAATATTGTTTAACCTAAAAGTTGGGTATAAATTGGCAAAAATCTTTTAGGAATGCAATTTGCCAACTCATAATCCTCTGAATCATTTATTCCATTCACTGCTAATAATTAATCTTAGTAAATAACAATAGATTTTTAATAAAAATTCAAGTTTAAAGATATTTTTAAACCAAAATTTAAAAAATTGAAAAACAATAAAAAAATGTTCAAATAAATGATAGGGGCATTTAAAAATGAAATTCTACATAGAAATAAAAAATCATGTGTTTAAATAGAGCCTTGATTCTCCCAAGTCTCCAGGCCCATGTTTATAAATGTGGTAATGTATACATTTCTTTTGCCCATAACCTCTACTTATAAACCTTTTCTTGCTATAGACTCCCAATTATTTCAGAGGGTCCCTAGCAAGGTCAAAGGGGGAGAGGATGCGGTAAGAGTTCATCAGTAGTCCTCTTTAGTACTTCCAAAGCAATGTCAACACTTTGTTTCAGAGGATGACCATTTCTCTGGAAGAGCAAGCCATCTTCTTTTCCCAATTGCTGTTTTGGGCACATTGCAACCAAATCTGCAAAACTCATAAATTACAAACTTTACCCTCTGCCTGAAATTTTTGTAAAGTCTATTTGTATTCCAAGTAGAATTTGTAAGAATTATCTTGTCCCTAACATTTCGCTAAATATATTAACAATTTCTTAAGAACCATGTTCCTTCATTGCCGTCTTGCAAATCTCCCTCCATGGGGTTTAGCTCTAAGTCGCTTGTCCAGGACGAAGAGTTATCCATCCTTTTCTTTCCTATACCTCATCACTCTGAGCATAAACCATTTTATTGAGGTTTCCTCACTGGTACATTAAATAAGCGCTGTAAAATAGACAACTGGAGATGGCAGCCCCACCACTTCATTAGACACAGTCAGAGTCTGAATCCCATTCTAGACACAGCAGGATCTTTAACACATGAGGAATTTTTAGACCATGCATTTAACAGTCTGATATAATTATGTATGTGCAATAAGGTAGATATAGATTTGATTTGCTGGGAATGGTGAGACTTTGGGTAATTTTATTTTCTTTTATACTTTTCATTTTTTAATTATCTACAAAAAAACACACTTCTTGTATATGAAACAAAATAACTTCAAATATTTGTTAAAGTTGTGGAGATGGATGGTGGTTATGGTTGTATAACAATGTAAACGTACTTAACACCACTGAAATGTAGACTTAAAATGGTTAAAACGGAAAGTTTTATGCTATGTATATTTTACCAAAATAATTTTTTTAAAATATTAACTAATTAATTTAAATACTTTTAAGAAAACCTAATAGTGACTCTGAGATACGAGCAAAACATGTGGACTCCAGAAGAGAACTGGATTGAGCTTTGTATAAATATTTTTGTGGAAGGTGTTTTATAGCAAATTTTAAAACACATTTTCTAAGCTGTCTTAGAAATCAAAGACATTTCTGGCAAGAGCGTACTATTGACATTATAATAGATTAGCAGGCAGTGAATCTTTTCCCCAGAAATTGTAGAAAGATAGCTCACCTGTATGGAGCAATTTAGAAGCCTGCCTAAAGGTACAGGGATAAATTAGCTCAGTGTTTTTTTTATTTAGTTTGTATGTGACACAGGTTTTCAAATATTTGCTTAAGTTCCCTATTTTGAACTTGTATTATCATCTATGGGATGTTCTTTCCTTCACACCTGCTCAAGTATGTATCAAGGTTATTTAAAATTCTCTTTTATGTATTCCTGTAAGGAAAATATGCATATGATTATATCACTAATCAATGGTGGGTTTAGTTGTGTTCTGGATTCAGTTTATACCAGCCAGAGAGAAGCAACTGTGAACATTTTTTTCAGAAAACTTGTAATTTTCCCATTGATTATTAAGGTCACCTTGCATAATTTCAGCTTGCCTGGTCATTTTAATATTCCCACACTGCTTTGCAAAGTAAGGACTGCCTGCATGTCAAATATCACAATCTAATTGCCTAAGCTTGGTAACCAATAGATACTTTTCTCTCAGACACTTGCACACTATTTAACTAATTAACGAATATAGACCATCTGTTCACCAAGCATCATAGCTTATTGAAAAATCTTTGTCAGAGGTATAAATTTTATAGCTTTATAAATAGAATGGAAAAGGAAAGAGGAGGGAGAGAAACAATTACTAGGAAAGACAACCCAGAGAAGTATGGATGAGTAAATACCAGAAACTACTAATATACAATCTTAAAAGTAACCATATGATCCTCTACATGCATACTGAAATACATCCAAGATATAGGGTACTTTCTTAACAAGATATACAGTAACTACCCATAAACACAATACTCGAGAACTATCTGAAGTAAACTGTACACACACACGTGTGCACACACACATCTACATACCAGAAAATAAAATACACATACTGAAAAGACTAAATAGTAAAAATATGAGGGTACAACCTAAAGTTCAGGAAAATATTTGTATCATCTTTTAATTCTATTTTTCCACGAACTTTTTGAAGTACCCAAGTACCCTTGTATATCAGTTCTTTTAAGATTCAATGTAATTTCAGTAAAACCACAGTGGAAGTATAATAGAACTCTAATAGAACTTAGTCTAAAGGTTTTCTAATTATAAGCTGCTAAATTAATCAAGAAATGTTTGTAAATATAATAATAATGAAGAAAAATGCCTAATGGGATGGGTAAATACTATAAAATTATAATAAATATAAACATTTGGAAAGAGAACAAGAATCAACAGTTAGATTAGTAATCTATGTACAGAAATTCTTACATATATGAGATTATTACAAAGTACCACAAAACAATAAGTAAAAGCATAATTATTCAACATGAGAAATTTGGAATTTAGCTAATTATTTGAGGGAATAACAATTTAGAGTCTCACTATACTATGCACTAATATAAATATCACATAGAATAAATAGTTAAAATATAATAATAAAATAATTAAAAAACATAAAATATTGTCATTAAACTTTTTATTTTAGCTAGGAAAAAATATTCTAAGCATAAGAACAACATCAGTTGATCTGACTACATAAAACTATATTACCAAAACATTGTATCGTTTGATCAAAAATCAGAAACATTAAAGCAGAATTAAATTGGAAGCAAACTGTTTTAAGTATTTACAATATAAATGATAGACACAGTTAACTTTAACTTACAATGAGTTTTTACACATCAATAAGAAAATATTAATGCAAATATGTAAAAGATGGCAACTATACAAGAGTAAAATTGTTATAAAAATAGATGGAAAAAATGTATTTTACAATAATAAAAGAAATGCACATTTACCTAAACTAAATAAGCTACCATATTTTATGTTAATACAATGCTGATGAAAGTCAGAGAAGTGGGCATTCTAATTTCCTGCCAGCAGAAATAGAAAAACAGAACAACCTTTTAGAAATCACTTTGGTAATGAATATAATGAAATTGCTCATTCCCTTAGTCACAGCAACTCCATCTCTAGGTATTATTTATAGAAAATAAAGTTGCAGAGAAAGATTTTATTGTTTACAGTTTTTTTAGCATTACAAATAGTTCTGAAATAGACTTTTTTGTACATATTTTAGAATGTACATTAATCAGTGATTTAAAAGAATGTTTTGAGAGTACTGATATGCAAAACAACATGCAAAATATTACTTTAAAAGGATGTATATAAATATAAACAGATGCAAAACATAATGATATAATTATACAATTTACATAATGATATGCACATAAATATACGTATGCATATGCATAAGTAAAATAGTAAAAGGAAATGAAAAATCAACAAGGAAGTTTACTAAGGTTGTCCCTTAGTGGCAGGATTGTGGGAAATCTGTATTTTCTTATGTATGCTCTTCCATATTTCAGAAATATGTATTTAGTAAAGATGGAGAAAATGTAACTTTTATGTAAAGCAAGAGAAGACTATTCTTCAGCAATTTCATTTTCTAAGATGACTGAATGTTCACATGCTTTCCCATTACTGTGATATTCTGCTGTTGATTTACTCACATAAATCTGGACAATGACTGCCTTCGTGGTAACCTGGCCCTTAGAACTCAACATTGCAGTTCACTACCTGTATCCATTCCTGGGAGTGTCCAGAGGTGTGTAATGGATTTCTAATGACACTTTGCACAGTATTTTCCAGTCATTTGCTATCTGGGTATGGTTCTACTATTTGATTTGTTAATTTTTAGGGGGAAATTCATATTATCTTTTAATTCTATTTTCCACGAACTTTTAAAAGTATTCTCATGTAACCTTTCAGAATAAGTGGAGAGAATTGTTGGCATTATCTGTGTGATGAACTCTCCTCTTAATTATGGCCAGTTGATTAATCATGTTGGACAAATCTCTATCTTTACTAAATTTTGTTATTGTTGTTTTGTCTTCTTGTTCTATTGGCTATCAAGAGTGGTGTGTTATAGTACAACTATGATGGGAGATTATTTCTTACTTTACTTTTGTTAAGTTTGCTTTGTACATTTTGAAGCAATATTAATACAAATCTAAGATTGTATGTCTTCCTATTGAATTGATCCCTTTTATCATTATCAAATATCCTTCTTTATATTTAGTAACAAGTGCCTTAAAGTCCAATTTTTCTGATACTTTTTTAGCTAATCTTTTCTTTTGTTTAATGTTTACATGGTAAACCCTTTTATGTAAACATTTTAATACCAAGAATGTCTAATATAAGAAATCACAAATATAATTTCATGATATTAGGGCATGTAAATTCCAATTACCTGTTTTATTTTATTTTTAAATGAATATACAGTACAATTTATTTTAATTTATGTACAGAGCTAGGGTTTTTAATGCATGCATAAGTTCATACATTCACCACCACAATCAGGACACAGAACAGTTCCATCACCACAGAGGAACTCCTTCATGCTGTTCCTTTATATTCAAACCCTCCCCGGCCTAAAACCTAGGAACCACTGGTCTATCCTTCATCACTGTAGTTTGGTCTTTTGGGGAAATGTCATGTCAATATAATCTTATAATATGTAATCTTTGAGACTGGCCGCTTTAATTAACCACGCCTCTGAAGTTATCTAAGTTCTTCAGTTTATCAAGAGTTTATTACTTTTCATTGTTGAGGGTACTCCATTGTATGACTGCCCCACAGTTTGTTCATCCACCCTTTTCAGGATATTTGGGTTGTTTTTAATTTTGAGCAATTATAAATAAAGCTGCTATTAACATCCATGTACAGGTTTTTGTGTGAACACAAGTTTTCATTTCTCTACGGTAAGTAAATAGGAGTGGGATTGCTGGATCATATGGTAAATATGTATTTAACTATAAAGTTAAAGTTAAAACCTGAAAAACTGTTTTTGTACCAGATGTACCATTTGTATTCATACCAGCAGCATATGAAAGTTTCACTCATTCCAAATCCTAACCAGCAATTTATATTGTCAGTATTAGTTTATTTTAGCCATTCTAATGTGTGTGTAGTTGTATCTCAGTGTGGCCTTAATTCACATTTTATTAATGGATAATTATTTTTAACATATTTCATGTGCTTATTTGCCATTAATACATCTTCCTTTGTGGAGTGCCTGTTTGAGGCTTTTACCCATTTTTAAATTGGGTTATTTTTCTTAAAAGTGAGTTTTTTGTTTTGTTCTTTAACAGCCTACTCGAGTTAGAATTCACATACCATAAAGTGCACTTATTTTAAGTATATGAGTCACTGATTTTTAGTAAATTTAGTAAATTATCAGTTATGTTGATGTTTATGTAACCATCGACATAATCTAATTTTAGAACATTTCCATCACTCCGAAAAGAAAGCTCACTTCCAATTGCAGTTACTCCCCGTGCCACACTCAGCTCTGGGTAGCCACAAAGCTATTTTCTCCCGATATAAATTTGACTTTTCTGGAATTTGATATAAATAGATAATTATATATAATGGATTTTATATAATTGATATAATGGATAATTGTATAATTATACAATGAGTAGTCTCCTGTATAGACTTCAAATTGTTTTCTCTGTCTTTAAGTTGGATTATATGCCTTACTAAGTCATAAAATTTCCTTGCATGTTCTGGGCAGAAGTTCTTAATTGGACACGTGATTTGTAAATATTTTCTCCAAGTTTGTGGCTCATCTTTTCACTTTCTTTGTGGTGTATTTGAAGAGCAAAAAGTTTAATTCTGATGAAGGACGATTTGTAATTTTTGTCCTTTATTGCTTGTGCTTTTGTGGTCATATCTAAGAATTCACTGCCTAAGCCAAGGTTGTGAATGTTCATTTTTATGTTCCCTTATGATAGTTTTATCATTTTAGATCTTGTAATATATATGATCCATTTTGAGCTACTTTGTGTATAATGTGTGGTAACAGTCTTATTCATCTTTTTGCATGCAGATATCCAATTGTACCAGTACCATTTGTTGAAAATGTCACAGTTTTCTGCATTGAATTGCCTTGGCACATTTGTCAAAATTCAATTGAACATAAATGTCAGGGTTTATTTCTGGACCCTTGATATTTCTGTTCCATTTATCTATATGCCTGTGTTTATGTCAGTACCACCGTATCTTGGTTAGTGTGGCTTTGTACTAAATTTTAAAATATGGAAGTGTAAGTCCTTTAAGTTTGTTCCTTTTTGAAGTCTTTTGATTTTTCTATCATATCTAAAAGATACGATTTTTAGGACCAGCTCTTACATTCTGGAATTGGAATAGAGAGTTTTTCAAGGATTGTATTGAATCTTTTGATCAGTTTGGGGACTACCGTCAGCTGAACAATATTGTTTTCTAATCCATGGATATCAGCTCTCTCTCCATTTATTGAGGTCTTTAATTTCTTTCAGCAATGCTTTGCAGTTTTAATGTTTTACAAGTCCTGCACTTCTTTTATTAAATTTATTCCTTAATATTTGTTGAGCTTTTGGGAAATATGAGTTAATGTTCTTCATCCAATTTGGGGAGTTTTCAATCATTATTTCTTAAAATATTTTTTCTGTTCCTTTCTCCTCTTCTTCTGGGACTCTCATTTTGCATTTATTTGCATATTTAATGGTGTCTTACAGATCTCCGGACCTCTGTTCATTTTTCTTTCCGTTTTCATATTGGAAAATCTATATTAATCTCTTTAAATTCCTTAATGCTTTCTTCTATTAGCTCAAAAACAACTAGAAAGGTTTTGATTTTAATTTTTTTGTTATTGTACTTTTCAACTGCAGAATATCCATACAATTTGTTTCATAATTTCTGCATCTTCAATAGTCTCCATTTGATGAATCATTGCATTATAATTTAATTTAAAACCTGGTTTCCTTTAGTTTTCTCAACATAACTACTTTTAAGTTTCTTTTTGCTAAGCCCAACTTTTAGAGCCCCTCAAAGATAATTTCTAATGACTGCAGTTATCTCTGTGTATGGGTTACATTTTTCTGGGTTTTTTAAATGTGTCATACTATTCTGCTGAAAACAAGACATTTTATATAATATAATGCAGTAACTATGAATTCTGACTCCCCCCTTTTACTCTGAAGCTTGCTGTTGTGGTGATTTGGGGCCTATTTGTTTGTTATTTATTTATGTAGTGACTTGCCTGCTCTAATTTTGTGGAGTCTGCTTCCCCCACAATTGTGGCCTGTAATATCATTGCTCTTTTATTTTTTTCTTGCTGTTATTTTTAAGTCTGGCTTCCAAGGGTTTGCCTCTGAGTCAACTTAGCTAGTGGTCAGCCAATCAGCCAATGGTTGGTCAGAGGTTGTGCTTAAATAACTTGAGCTATTAGGACTCCACAGTTTGCTATTGGATCTGTGTCATAGTGATGCTTACAAAGTTCTGGGAGTTTACAAGGCTGCCTCACATTCATCCAGGGTCTAGTAGCTCTCAAGGGCTTTCTCAAGTCTCTCCTAAGTGGACACACTCTTCCAGATCACCAGGGATATGTGCAATCCTAAAACGGCCTTACTTGACTGTTTCTTCCCCTGGATCAGCCTGTTAAATTTACAAATGACCTGCAGTTTTGTTTCATTCTTTAAATAATATTGCCATGATGTTCACCTTTCCTAACTGTTTACCTCTGCGATCTCTATTGTTTTCAACAAAACTCCCAGATATGGGTTTTTCCACGCTCTTATTTAAACAAAGTCAGCCCCCTCCAGCAGGGCAACAGAGCTGATAATTCTCATATATGTTCCCACCCACACAGGGCAGAACTCCTACACCATGGACCTGGGGAAGGGAGGAGTAGACACAGACTCCAACTGCTTTTACAAAGATTTAGTAGATTTTTAATGAATAAATACTTCTTAACTGTTTTGGCCTCTGTTCAACTTTCAGAGACTTTCAATGGTTAATTTTGACAATTTTGTACATTGTTTCCTTCTTTGGTTATGAGAGAGAGGATTTCCAGAGCTCCTCACAATGTAGTTCTGGGAGAATACCCTACCATGGAGTTGGAGTGTTCTTTATGTATTCTGAGTATGAGTCCTTTGCCAGGTATGTGACTTGCAAATATCTCCCAGTCTGTAAATTACCTTTTTCTTCTCTCCACAGTACCTTTTGCAGACAAAAGTTTTAATTTTGATAAAGGTCAGTTTATCAATGTTTCATGCTTTTATTGCCATGTCTAAGAACTTCTTAACTACACCCAAGGTTATAAAGATTTTCTCCTGTATTTTTTTCTAAAAGTTTTATTGTTTTATGTTTTACATTCAGATATATGGTCCATTTTGACTTAATTTTTGTATAAAGTATGAGGTTGAGTTCAATATAAAAATGTTTTGATACACAGATGTCCAATTGTTTCAAAATATTTATTGAAACTCTCATTTATTCATTTAATTGCATTTGAACCTTAGTCAAAAATCAATGGGCCATATTTATGTAGGTCTATTTCTGGACTCTCAATTCTGTTTCATTGATCCGTGTCTGTACCAAATCCACACTGTCTTGATTACTTAAGCATAGAGTAAGTCTTAAAATATGAGAGTATGATTCCTCTAACTTCAATCTTCTTTTGCAAAGTTATTTTTTGCTATTCTACCTCTTTACTCTTCCACAAATATTTTAGAATAAACTTTTATGTATCTACAAAAAAAAGTCTGGAGTTTTTATTGTAATTGCATTAAATATCTAGGTCAATTTGGAGATATAAATATTTTTATTATGATGAATTCTCCAAACTGGGATCATGGTATGTCTCTTTCAACTAGTTAGGTCTTTTTGTATGGTAAATAAAATTTTTAAATGTCTTATTTTAGCAGTTTTTTAAAATATATATATAAAAAGAACAAGACAGGAGAATCTGCTGTAATATTTTATAAGGAAGAATATCACCCTCTGTTTTCAATAAAATAGTTGATCTTATAAAGAAAAAACTAACCCATTAAAATAAAAAAACCTATAGGAGAAAAATGGTAGTCTTAGAGAAAAAATTTAGTTCAACCAGAAAGAAAACTATTCAACAAAGTAGCATTTTCTTTTGAAAAATTACTGGTATCAGACAGGTGGATGTACAGCCATAGCTATCAGAATAATGTTCAATTCACTAATAACCCCATGAGCCCTTTTAATTGAGAACATAAATGAGATTACTTATTTTAGAGTTAAAAAGCTCATCACGTGGTGAGAGAACAAATCTAGAAAATCTGTAATTCTGATCAATAATTTCAGGTGATGAACAAGTTAGGTAAAAGATCCTGAGAAATAAGAAAGGAGCCTCGTGGACAGATTTTCATTCTTAACTACATATTATGGTACAAATGAGAAGCAATTCTATACTCATAAATAGCTGTTATGGCATTTCTACTTGACAATGATGAAAAAGATATATGTCCCTTAAATTAATATGGAAACCTCTTAATAGATGGTTACCAGAGCAAATTTCCTATTATAATACATTCTTTCATTTTTACTGGGCATACTGAAATTTTTCCTTCCTGATCTGGTTTAAACATTTTTCCTTGTCTCAACAGAGTAAAAACTCCTGCACATTAAGCACCATTTTCTTTATGTTCTATGGGTGTGACCACTACCTCAACTGGTTAATTCTTCATAATAACAATAGAAAAAGTATCCAAGCTCATATGTGCTAATTAACTTCTTTTGTTTTCATGAAAATTTCACCCCTAGATACAGTCAGTACCCTTAGAAAGGAATGACACTAGTAACAAAGAAAATAGAGCAAGAAATTTATTAGAACAAAGTTTATCCCAACTTTAAAAAATAGCACAAAGCACAACTATATTGACAAGAAGCTAGTAAAATCATCTGCCTGGAATATAGTGTGAACTCCTTAAGGGTATTTGTTGCATAACATAAGTAACATTGAATATTTGACTGGCAGTAAGCATTCAATAATATTTCTTTATATATTTATTTGAATGCCTTGTAATATTTTCTATTGTAGAAGATATAAAGATGGCAGAATTAAGGTCCATCAGTTTGAGGTAAGGTACTGAATATGTAGTAATTGCATAAACACTAAGTACTTAGAGTTAAGTATTATCCATATCTATGTATTTATGTTTCTATATATCTATGTATCAATCTATCTATATAGCTTTATTTGTAGCATCAGCATGCATACATATAGAACAGTTACTGACTTCACCAGGTGGTAGTCTTAGTTACTCCCCGCCGTTACTCACCCTTCCCACTTTATTGCCAAAGTGTCACTAACTGGCTACCTGAAGGTTTTCAAGTGGTTGAATATTGCATACATTTTATACTGGAATGAATAGTGAAATTTTATCAGGCTAGACACTCTTGAGACAGATTGGAATTACTCCAAATTTTTAATTAATAAATAATATATATGTAATGATTAAAAATAAAATAATAAAATAAGTCTTAGATATCTAAATTTCCTAACTCATACAATTGTATAAGCCACTCAAAAGAAAAATATTTGCAAGAAATTTGTGATTGGCCCGTACCCTCACTAAGCACCATGGAGAGCTCCCTACTTTCATTTGTTCTCAAGTACTGCATATTGCTTGGACACAGTCTGACAATGTAATTTGAGGCATAATTTGACAGGAGATAGAAAGCTTTTTATTAAAGGATTTAAGAGTACTAGAAAAGAAACATAATTGCTTAGCGATATAATATTGTGTCTTCTCATTGCATGGAATTTAAAATGTTACAGTCCTGTTTTATCAAGCCAAACTACTCCGTATTGTAAAAACAAAACAAAACAAAAAACTAATATAATAGGGTTTGTAATGTTAGTCTGCCTCAACACATGCATTCTATGTGCTTCCAATATATCTTCTGTTAGAAAATACTGGTGTCCAATCTTTTACTTCTCTCGCAATGGATTTTATTACAGACCATCATTCTACTTACTTTTTCCTCATGCTTCTCCAGAGTTCCCATTACACTATAGAATGTTATTACATAAGTTTAAATTTCCACCCTCAAACCCAAGTTTAAAGGGAGGTTATTATACTCTTATAAAACATGTAGAGCTTAATTAAGAAGATTCATAATTCACCCAAATTCCCCAAACTCAGCAGTAATTCTACACTAGAATTGTTACTAAGGTGACTTTTGAGTGCATTTAAAGCCTTAGAATAAGAGGTCATTTTATGTAAGAGCCTTTTGCACCCATTTCATGAAAACAAAATTACTACTACTACCTCAAATATTTGTCTGGAGTTCTGGCTTCTAAAAACCAGAGATGATGACTCCCTCAGAATACTTTCACTTGCTAACAATTCCAATTCTAAGTTTTAAATATACTGCTATTAAGATGACCATTAAGGTGACCAGCCATTATTTGTATACCACATTGTCACCTCAAAAACACAAAAACAGTTCTACCTATAGAAGATATACATTCTAAAAACAAGAGAATATGAATCCAGGATTGTGACTGATCTTTAAGTAGAAGAAAGCAATGCAACAGGGCAGCGTTAGGGCCTTTTACTTTCCTACATTTACATAATAATTCATCATAGGAGATGTTGGTTAACACTTTATGAAGATTATAAAGTGGACATAACAATGTTCTGAAATGAATGGAACTGAAATCTAGTGTATGGAAGATTGATAATTTAATGTGAACTGTCTGGAATCACTGATTTGCTTCAGTAGTGAGACATGAAAATGACCGAACTGGAAAACACTTGCTATTTGAGGTTAGATTTTATGACTTTTAAATCATTTGTCTCCCATGAGCTCAGAAGGACTTGGAAGAGTTATAGCTCACAAAGAGCAAAGGCTATTAAAATAAAATGATCTTATAAGTGTGATGTGGCTGAGAACAGAGAAGCAGCCCTAATAAAAAAATGAACAGTTACCTTTTCATTTTCTCAGTGTAGCTCATGTATGAACTGACCACTGTCTAAACAGCAACACTGTGTCACTTACGTTTTATTTTTCTTCATAGTACTGTCTATTTTATTTACTACTATAGTCATAACATCTAGGATAATGTCTGAATTTATTTGGCACTCAATACATATTTATTGTATGACTGACTGGATGAATGAAGGCAAATTTTTAAGTTGTTTTCATATCCTTGAATGATTTGTGCTCAGATCAACTTTAATAGGATATCGTGAAAATATAATTAAAAAGCAAAGTAAGCTATGGAAAAAGCCTCCATTTCCCACACTTATTATCTCAATTTTGAGGTTAAATTAATACCTGCTTTCTTCCACTTGCATAGTTAAATAAGCATGTACATCATTAGAGCTTAAATACCCTTAAAATTTAGAAATTCTTCTGCTTGATGGGCACCATCATCTCAATTTAAAGATAACATACCAAAACTATACTACAGGCTAGTATTTACTTGAGAAAGGATTTTGATATTGTGAAGATCCATATAAGACAAAATTAAAGATAATCAATTCCGGGCCGGCCCGGTGGCACACTGCTACAGTGCGCCGCTTGAGAGCATGGTGGCGCTCCCACCGAGGGTTCGGATCACACATACGGACTGGTTCCCGCTCACTGGCTGAGCGAGGGGAGGGAGCAACACTGAGGGTTGCGATCCCGTTGCCGGTCCCGGTCTGGTAAGGGCGCGACACTGAGGGTTGCGATCCGTTGCCGGTCACGAAAAAAAAAAAAAAAAAGATAATCAATTCCTATTGCACCCAAAGAAATTACAAAGTCTCCAAGTGTAACATTGAAATTTCCATTTAACCATTGAATCACTGAGCACTAGCTGACCTTATTCAAGTTGCATAAAAGATCTCATTACTCTCCATTTAAAAAACTGTTTTAAAAAGTGAGATTTAGAAGAAAGATAACCTACAACACTACATTACCCTGATGAAATTAGTTTCTGTTGAAAAGCTAGGAACAATATCAAAAGCAGGTTTTCTTAAGTCCTTATATCAAAATTTGGGCATAAACTTATTTTTCTTTACATGTTGATCAAAAGTACCTAAGAATCACTTTAAATAAGTTATTTTTGTGTATATTTTGCCGTTGTTGTTGTCTCTCCATAGCTGTTTTTCTTCCCGAGTGTTAATTTCATTATATTCAATATAGTTCAGGATGATTTAGGTTGAGAGTCTCCTGTGCATAACAGTATTTAACTCTGTTTGAATACATTGTGTTATTTGATGCAACTTTAACATCGTAGTCACACTCTGTTTTTTTATTCCCGTTTAGCAAGGTTAAGAAAATTATTCCCTTAAAAACTTGTATACATGCAAGATTTCTCATTTGTAAGAAATTACTCATTCATCCATGTGTCCAAATATTCAACAACCACTTGCAGTCATCATTCAACAGCTACTACTACTATGGGCAAGATACTTTGCAAGGTGTTACAGAACAAAGAGAAGAATAAATCAGTATTCCTTTCCTTTAGTAGCTTATTTAGAACAGAGATAAAATCAAAAGATGGACATAATGCCATTGGAGCACTGAATATACAAAAACTAACTCTAAAAGGAGAGAGGGAAAAAATCCACAGTGATCATTCTGTATCTGAGCGAAAATGAAAGGATAGGTAAGAGTTTTCCAATTGTAGAACTTTAGATAAAGATCTGAGTAAGATGGATAATTTTGATTTTTCAACTTAGATATACTCTATACCAACTCCACTCTTTTCTCTACCCCTTCCCCACAAGGATGACTGACTGTCATCGATAGGGTCCTCTACTTCCTGAACTGTTTTTTGGCTTTGCCTAATGGAAGACACCTGGAGGAGATGGAAGGAAGTGATGAGAGTGACTTTGGGGTATATCTACCATTCCTTCCTTTCAAGATTGCTGCAAATTGGCTAAGCCACCCATATCCCTCATTGGATGCCTTTCTCTCTCTTTTTTTCTTTTTTGAAGCTTTTTTTTATTAAAAGAGTGACTTCAGCAATATTCAGTCAAAGTGAAGGAAATACTTAACGTTTTGTAATGAAGAATCAAAGAATAAAACAGTGCAGTGTGCAGGGAAAAACTATAGATTTTGGGGTCAGACACACCTAAGTTCAAATTCTGTCATGTTATGCCTCTGGATTTATTTTTTTTTTTTTGGGGGGGGGGCTTTCTCTTAAGGCTTCATCTCATCATTTCAGATTTAGGATCCTTACATCCTTCAGGCTTGTAAAAATCGGAGAGGCATCAACTCCCTGATATTGCTTGTTCTGGAGAATGTTTATTTCAGGTTGGTTTCCTTTAAGCCTCACTCCCCCCCACACACACACATACACACACACACACACAAGTTTGTAAATGACCTCTTTATTAATCCCTCTTTAGTTTGCCCGTTCAAGTGTGCCGTCTATTTTTCCTGGACCTCTGATTGATACAGTATATTAAAATTGTGGGAAAAGGTGAGATGTTTAGTATCATTGTAGTAAAGAGTGTGTAAAAATGCAGTTAATTCTATAGGAAGTGAAGAGACAGGGAATTATCTTAGATAACTTTGAAGACAACGTGAAAAAAGCTAGAAAAGAGTAGTAGCAGGGAAACCCATTATGACTATGTTTCAATAGTTCAGGCATTGATAGTTCAGCTATCAATGGGAGAGAAAGAACAGATTTGGTGACATTAGAAACTGGACTGATATTATTTTTAACTGTGCAAAGGAAGTGAGAAAAAGGAAGGAGTTCAGAATAACATATATACAAATGAATAACATTTACAGTGAAGGCAATCAAAAGAGTACTAGTTTTCTGAGAATGAAAAAACCTATTAATGCAATTGTGGGGGCCAAGGGAAAACTTGCCCTTCAACCCCTGAAGGTTCTCTGAAAAATCAACTGAAAAACAGGCCGATATGAAGAAAAGGTATAACAAATCATAACAAGTTTTATTATTTTAAATGCTGGGACAATGCACAAGGGAATCGCAAGAGGGAAATTTTCCAATTTCCCGTGGAGTACAAAGCTTATATACCTATCTTTATAGGGAAAGGAAAAATGGGGGTGTATTAGTAAATGGTTCTTAGTGGGGGTTCAGTGGGCTTGGAGAACATTCAATGGCCTGAAACAAAGTCTGTCAGGCCCACAAAGCAGACAATCACTGGTAAATGATTCTCTTAAAAATACCGGATGGGACCAAACTAGAACACAATGGTCTGTGGTAAAAGTCTGATCATGTGTGCAGCCAGACTTTAGTCTTCCTTCCTTTAATATTAGTTAGGTTAATGAAAACTCAGGGAAAGGACCAGAGGTGATTGTTTTCTTCTTTGTTGGGTCCAGACTTTAGGCAAGTAAGGGAACAGCTTCATCCTGTGCTTTGGAAAATGACAGAGTATTGAGAGACAGGAAGAGGGGAGAGGAGGTCAGAGAGACCTTGAGGCTGCTTCCTTATTTCAGCATATCAAAGCACCATATTTGGGGGTAACGTCTTCTGATCCCCAACATGCCCTTGTTTGAAATCTCCCTGGGAATTTCACATATTAAAAGCTGAGTTGGTGACTGTGGACAGAAAAATTGAATTAGTAGCTGAATGGTAAAGGGTCTCATTCAATCACTCTCCCATTCTTGGGAACAGGTCAGGTCAATTAAACAGCTGTGTCTCGTTGTAGAAGATGGTGTTGCAGACGGTTTCTCAAAGCTAGGCTTCTATATATAATGTGCACAAATGGATACTTAATAAGAGGCATTTCTATGGAAAAAGAAGAATGCCAAAAGTTGCCAGGAGCAGTCTCTTAGCCAGTCTCTGAGTCTGAGGAGCAGTTATCTGAGATTAGTGGCAATCTGACAGATCTTTGTGGATTGCAATTTGTATATACAAAGTTCATCCAAATGTAAGCTGATGACATGATTTTTCTTCAAAGTTAAGTTGACTCACTTTTGCCTACAGGGTCTTAGGAAGGAAGGCACCTTGAATTTCTTGTGATTCCAAGTCAGAAGTGTGGGAGAAAAACTGGAAATGTTAGTCTGGAGAGTCATATCCAGAAACTGGAGAAAATTAAAACTTCAGGATTCAGTTCAGATAATAAAAACATAAAAACAATGGGC
Source organism: Galeopterus variegatus (assembly GCF_000696425.1). NCBI lineage: Eukaryota > Metazoa > Chordata > Mammalia > Dermoptera > Cynocephalidae > Galeopterus > Galeopterus variegatus. The sequence goes on from NW_007726463.1 coordinate 579,888, forward strand.
AGGGCTAGAATCTAATAAGAGGTACAAAATAAAGTATTTTTCTGAATATAATTACTGTCTCTCCAGTCCCCCTTTTCTACCAATGATATTTATGACAAAACTAATTCATGTGCAAAATAAGTTTAGTCTCTGGCCTGATTATTTGCAAAAAGTGCAACAAAAGTAGTGATTATCATATAGGCTTTTTATAAATTGGCTTTGCTGAAACTTGTCATGAGGAATCTCAGATTAGACTGATAAGCTTTAAAAGCTTCTTGAGGCTCAGGAAGCCAAGCCAAGGATTTGACTCACTCTTGGACTGTATTTTTATGAATTGGGTGAATTCCCCTCTTCTGGAGATCCCCAAAATATCTTAAGGTTCCTAAACCCAACAGAAAGTGACTTTCTTTGCTTACTTTAAGGCTAGGAACTTTGTAAGGATGTATACAGGATACCAGGACAGTCTTTCCAAGGGGCTTTTTATTGGCTCCATAAAAGCCAACCTCATAATTACTAGCACATGTCTCATAATATCACAGTGTACTTAATGGTGGAAATTCATTCACCAGAATTCCCAAAAGACTGGGCAAGACAGAACAGCTTAATAAGGAAATGAAGGACTGGGCTAAACTTCTTAAAAGGTTGTAAATGACAGGATCACCTATGGTACATGCAGGATTTTAGAAAATTGCAGAATTTAAGGTAAGTATACAAAGAGAACAAAATCCAGCTTAGAACCAACAGGATGAAGAACAGTAGTATATTTGACCCTCCCCTAACTCCAAATTCAATACAATTTTGAAATCTGAAATACTTTACATGATTGGATATCTTTTGGAAATCATGTGACAGTACAATTTTGCACCCAAGTTCACACTGAGTAAAGTGAATATATTTTACGCAGATTAAAGAATGGAGACAGAGGGTACTATATAAGTCAGGTTGAAAACTTGTAGAAATATTCGGAGAGGGTGCTGAACACACTGGCTGTTACACTGAAACCCCAAAGAATATTTAACAAAGTATCCAAGAGGCAATGTTGCTCCAAGCAACACTTAGGTTGTAGTTTCTAACCTATTTTGTGTCTATTTAAATAATGTGTTTCTTCTGCATTAAATTCTGGACTCTAAAAGCACAGGACTACATCTATTTCATTCATCAATAGGGCCAAAGAATATGTCATAATTCTGCCCGGAAAATAGTTGGTATTCAAGAAATAGTCGAAAATACATGGAGATACTCAGTAAATAAGCAAATAAATGAATGATTAGTTAAACTCAAATTTAAATTTAAATTTAAAGCATACACCATGAAACTCAAATACTTTTACTATTCTGAAACTGATTTAAATATAACTTCCCTTAAATGCCAGTGTACACATTTAACTTATAAAAATCAAAGAATTTGAGTAAATGAACAGCTGATTTATTTCTTGCCAGATAATAATTTAAAGTTCATATAATATGTGTACATTTATATGAATGTATTCATATATGTTTATTTCAATAAATGCTTGTTCATGCCAAAATTTATTAAGACAATATTTATAATTAACTAATTGATTAGCCCATTATTAAGCTTGTTAAAGACATTTATGGAAAATCACAAAATAAAATTTATCTAGAAAATGCAATTTAGAAAAAGGTATTATACCTCTTAAATAATCTGACAAAGCAGAAAATGCCCTAGCACTGAATCCAGAAGTTGAAATTTTATGGGTCATGTTGCAACTAATCTTTACTTTGCACAAAGAGCAGCCAGATCACATTTTATATTTAGTATTTATAGACTATAGCATCTTTTACTGTGGCTAGGAGCAAATGAGAGGACAGTAAAATCCATATTATTTTGGGCAAATTTTCTTTGCATGGTTAGTACAATCAAGCAAACACTTGAAGGCTGCACTCTGTCTTCATTGCAAAACTTGAAATTATGTAGAAGCACATAAAGATCCAGAAACAGAGCTTAATAAAAATGCAAACAAAAAGAAGAATTACACCCGACACTAATAAAAAATACCAAATTGAAAAGGCTTACTTATTCAGAGCAGGCAAACAAAATTTATGTCAAAAAATCTGTTTTTCTAAAGACATCAAAGTAAACATAAAGAATCTCCTCAATTACATCAGAAAAAAAGTAAGTGGAATAGGGAAGTGGTGTAGTATCAGAGCCGAAAGGAAAACTGCTGAGAGATGGCACTAAAAATATGAGCTTTCAATGGATGCTTCTGAGAATTTCAGCCTCTATAAAAGATAATAAAAAGTACCTTTAAAACCTCTTTAGGAGATATGCTAATTCTAGTAATGAAGAATCCAACCTTAGATGTTACTTGTGAAATAATCGTACTAAGGAGACGCTAATGTATTTGAAAATCAGGGGAGGAGAGAATGCTAGTGAGAAGCTCGGTCAAAAACCTAGGAAAAGCTAAAGTGATCACATAAAAGATACATGCTTCTTTAAAGGAATGAAGTACTGACAATTATTTGGGTGAAATTATAACTTAGATTTTATCATTTCTTCTCAAGGTCTAGAAAATGTTCATCCATATGAGCCTAAATATCCATTTTTTTTCATGCCTACTTTTGAACAAATTGTTTTTGCTGGGAAAAGTTACAGAGTAGAAATATTGGTGCCAAAAATTAATTCCTAACTGCTAATTTCAAATTGGTCTTCAGCAGTGCCTGGCAATTCTACCTACTTCTGTGGACAACTGGGTCTTTGCTTCTACAACAGTATTTCTACTTTCTACTTTCAGCATTTCTTTACTTCCTCAAACCATTCACTTAATTCACTCTCCAGTGGTAACTCTCTATTCCAAGCAACCATCATTTATCACCCAAACTAAAACATTCACTGGGTAACTTACTTCCTGACTTCCCTTCTTTCCCTCCTCCAGTCCATTCTCCAGACTAAAGCTTGTGGCTCTTTTCTAAACAAAATCTGATTATTCTACTCCTCTGATTAAATCATCTCAATTACTTTCCATAGCAAAAAAAAAAAACTATAAGCTGCCCTGTAACTTCATCTCAAACCACTTACCCCTTTTACTTTGTTTCAATTGTAGCAACTTTCATTACTCAAGTATATAATGCTTTTCCCACCCCTACCCATTGTATTTGTTTGCTAGTGCTGCCATAACAAAGTATCACAAACTAAGTCACTTAAAACAATAGAAATATATTGTGTCGTAGTTCCAGAAAGCTGGGAGTAAGAAATTAAAGTGTCAACCAGACTATGTTCCCTCAAAAACCTGTAGGGAAGTCCTTCCTTGCCTCTTCCTAGCTTCTGGTGGTTTTCTGGCAATCTTCCTTGTCCCTTGGCTTGTTGATGCATCCCTCCGTCCTCAGTCTTCACGTGGTATTCTCCCTATGTGTGTCTCTGTTTCCAAACTTCCCCTTTATCTAAGGACAGTAGTCCTAATGACCTCATTTTAACTTGATTACTTATGTAAGGACCCTATTTCCAAACAAAGTCACTTTCTATGATACTGGGGGTTAACACTTCAATCTTTTTAGGAGGGACACAGTTCAACCCGTAAAAGCCCACCATCACCACAGCAGTTTTTGCATGCTGTCTGCTCTCCCAGAAATCATGTTTGTGGGCCGGCCCGGTGGCGCACTGCTATAGTGCGCCGCTTGGAAAGCGCGGTGGCGCTCCCGCCCGAGGGTTCGGATCCCACATACAGACCGGTTCCCGCTCACTGGCTGAGCGAGGGGCGGGAGCAACACCGAGGGTTGCGATCCCGTGGCCGGTCCCGGTCCGGTACGGGCACGACACTGAGGGTTGCGATCCGTTGCCGGTCACGAAAAAAGACAAAAAAAGGAAAAAAAAAAAAAAAGAAATCATGTTTGTAATCCTCACCCTTCTATCATCTTGCCTAGTCACCCTTCCATGGTTCAACCCAGGATGACTTTTCTTGGGGAAGACTGATGTGCAATCTAAATATGTTTTTCTCAGTTAATACTTTCACTTGGCCTTGGCTTTGTAACTTGTCACATTTGTAATTTATACTTTTTGGTAAGATTATTTGATTAGTATCTGTCTACTTCACTAGACTGTGAGCTCTATGGAGGCCACTTTTGCTCACTGTTGTATCACTATGCTGTTTGAAATACCACAGTAGGCATTCAATAAATGTTTTTTGAATAGATGAATGATGATTCAGAACAGAAATGACAAAAAGGCCATCCTGAAGTTTCAATATCTCTAGTCTCACTAAAATGTTATTTAGTGAAAATGTAAATTGATTATTTCCATATGATTCAAATAAAACAATATTCTACCTGTCAGGAAATAATTTCTCTAACATTAAACTAATTGGCCAAAGAATCAATAAGAAAGTTTCAGCTTATTTTGAATTACCCATGCTACAGTAGCTGGATGAGACTATAACTGTGCTCATGTCACCCAATTTGTCTTTTTAGTTTCAAAAAATCAACTGTCTAAATATCCAAATTGCATTCATAAAATTTCAGGGCAACAGAAAAAGATTATGATAGAATTGAGGAATATTCAGCTCAGTGCAACAAAATATATTGAAAAGTGCTGCGCTTGGCTTTGAAAATACCCATAAAGCAATAATTCACATATTGTGATGAATGCCATTATGAGCAGCAGTGAGAAAAGAAATGCCCACATGCAATTCTTGCCTTTATATGTTTGACTTTCATTTTTGAGATTACACATGATGCTTTTGTATTCAAAAGGCAAAATGCTACCACTCATTCTCTTGAAGGTGTCTCTACCTTATAAATTTTTCTTTCTATTCCACAATTCCTAACATGACTGGTTATATTTAGAAGCCATAATAATCAGTATCAATATTGTCTTTGTAAACTGGCAGAACTGATTTAGAATCCAGCTGTTTCCCTTACTGTCTGGGTCATCATGAACAATTTACTTAATCTCTTTAAGCCTCAGGGGGTTTTTTTGCTTTTTGTTTTGTTTTGTTTTGTTTTTCTGTGAAATAGAGATAATGATATTATTTGTTTGGTTGGATTAGTCTAGATATTAAATATATATAATGTATAAAATAAAGTGCCTGGCTAGGGTTAGCAATTAATAAATATTGCTATGATTATCTTTACCAACATAAGCATAAGCAGTGAATTTTAAACAGTCTTCCATTTCAAACATATGCATTTTATTTTCTTTGTGTGGTTTACTTGCTTTCCTAAAACAAGGTACTGTTTTTATCATTCTTTTTTTCTTTTTCTTTTTTTTCTTGTAAGCTTTATTGAGATGTAATTGTTATCCAAAAAGTGTACATATTTAATGTATACATTTTGATGAGTTTTGATGTATGTATACACCTGTGATGCCATCACCACATTCAAGGTACTAAACATACTTATCACCTCTAAAAATGTCCTCGTGTTCTTGACTGTGTGTGTTTTGTTTGTTTGTTTTGTGTGTGTATATGTTAACAACACTCAACATAAGACCTGTCCTCTTGGGCCGGCCCAGTGGCGCACTGGATAAGTGCGCCGCTTGGGAAGTGCAGTGGCGCTCCCGCCGAGGGTTCGGATCCCACATACAGACCGGTTCCCGCTCACTGGCTGAGCGAGGCGCGGGAGCAACACTGAGGGTTGCGATCCCGTTGCCGGTCCCCGGCCCAGTACGGGGGCAACACTGAGGGTTGCAATCCATTGCCAGACACGGAAAAAGACAAAAGACAAAAAAAAAAAAAAAAAAAGACCTGTCCTCTTATATTGTAAAGTTCACAATATTGTACTGTTAGCTATAGTTACTAAGTTATACAGCAGATCTCTAGAACTTATTCATCTTGTATAACTGCAACTTTATACCTACTGATCCCCTGGCAACCACCATTCTATTCTCTGCTTCTATGAGTTTAACTATTTTAGATACCTCATATATGTGGAATCATGAAGCTAATTGAAATAAGCTGGTCACAGAAGTATAATTATTTTTTCATATTTAACATTTGTGTTCACCTTTTAACTGTTACAGGTAATGAAATAAAACTATTTCCTTTAGGTAAATTATGGCCAAAGTTAATACAGTATTGTAGTGCTCTTTTACCTGCCCGTAATCCTGCTGCCTGGGCCAATTGTCAAGCTAGGGCTAGTTCTGGAGCTCACAGACCCCTCAAGCCTGTTGTCCAGACTGGGTCACAAACCCTTCACATGCCAGGCTGGATCCCCAGACCCCTCACATGCCAGGCTGGGTCACCAGACCCCTCACACACCAGGCTGGGTCACCAGACCCCTCACACACAGGTCTACGAGCTAGGTAACTGGCAAACGGGTCCTTGGAAGCCATAGGTTGGAGAGCATGGCCACGTGCACAGACACCTGAAGCAGATGCCAGCCAGGTCGTGTCACAGCCCATGTACACTAACCCCACCCACACATAACTTATTTAAAAAGAACGCACCACACCACCCCCAACTGGACAGGCAAGTGAGGGGGTCTGATTAAATTATTCTATTTTCCCAGCAAGTACATATTAATAGTAAATAGATAATTTCCAGCATATCTGCTGATGATCTATCCAATTCTGCCTAATAGTTACAAAAGCAAAGAGCAATAAACAAATTGATTAATTATCCTTATTTTGAAATATTTATTAAGATTAAAATGCTTTTGACTTAAGTAATATTCATTCCTTGATAAAAGCATTGCCTTTGAAAATTATCCATAAATCAAAATATATTATGTTTTGCAAACACAAAATAGCCAACAGTAAAATTTAAACAATTTAAATTTGTGTTTTAGTGATAGAGATACCAAAATATAATTTATTTGTTACATAGTATTTTTGGCTGTGAGCATTAGTCAGAATTTTGCAATTAGCCATTTTCTATCCAATTTAAAACTGGAAATTGCTTCTTCCAGATATACTGTTACCATCTTTACCAAATGAATAAAGCTTGACTTTTTAAAAAATCTCATTTAGGGAGTTCCCAACTTTCCCAAAACTTGCACTTTAAAAGTCATATGTAAGTATGATTTTAGAGACTCAAATATATTTTTCCATTACAACTAACTTTCTGCTACATAATTACATAGGTAGACACCATAAAGATTTTTATGACACAGTATTAATTCAATATGAGGGGTGAAAGGGAGACATAGACTCAATCAAACTTGATTTATTCATTCTTATCTAAATCCTGAATTTGACTCTTGCTGCTTTTAAATGGATACGTTGTCCATATCTGTCACAGGAGTTCCTCATTTTTGTAAATTAGGTAGGTATTATCCATATTATTTCTCCAGAATTTTCCTTTAAAAAGTTAAACATACAGAAAAGAAATGAAAGTTTTGAGTTGTGGAACTAGTATTTTTAAGCACTTACTAAGTGTCGTTTCTATTCAGTTCAGCAGACATTTATGAATTTCGATGTGTTATGCATAGCACCAAATAATACCTTTCACTTACGTTGTTTCTATTGAGCCTTACTTACCCCAAGAGGTGAGTGTTCCTATTTCTATTTTTAAAATAACAAAGTTGAGCTTCAAAAAGATTAAACAAGTGCGAGAATAGGATTTGAACCTACGTCTGCCTGATTCCTAGTTCTATGCTTTGTTTATCATTCTATGCTGCCTCTACACAAGCAAAATCCTTATTAACTTGTTTACCAGAAGAGAAATAACTCTGGCCATTGAAACAACTTGGAAACTCCATCTTAAACTGTTAACAAGGGAACCAACAAAATGTGTTTTTTTTTGTTTTTATATAGGTATATGGCCATTATTGATCCCTTGAAACCCAGACTGTCTGCCACAGCTACCAAGATTGTCATTGGAAGTATCTGGATTCTAGCATTTCTCCTTGCATTCCCTCAGTGTCTTTACTCCAAAACCAAAGTCATGCCGGGCCGTACACTTTGCTATGTGCAATGGCCAGAAGGTCCCAAGCAACATTTCATGTAAGTTAATTTTCTGTTATGATTTTCAATTCAATTTATCAAACGCTTAGGGAATTATAGATAGGGAGCAACAATTAGACAAATAAGACATAGACGTTTCCCTCAGAGCTCACATATTATTTGGGAAAAGAAACACCTCAAAATTCTGTAATACAGTGTGATATGGTCAGTAAATTTGTATAAGTTACAAAGGTTTTTAATTGGTAATGTGATGACTTCTATATGGGGTAGCACTGGAGAATTTGCTGGAGGAAAGTGATAAAAGATAAAAACAGTGTGCAAAGGAAAGGGGTGATTATTGAACAAGAATGGGTGAGAAGGGAGAAATCAAAGGCCAGAAGTGCTGATTGCTCTTTCAGGAAGCCTGGCTAAAGGGAAGGGGTGCCCTGGTTGGTTCTTCCATTTTGATTTGGTTTCATTTGGCTTGTGTTCTTTTGTTTCAGTATTAAGAAACCTAAACACTAGGATGTAAAGGAAATAGGAATGTCATATGATAGGATTTGGTATTTCATATTTTGGACCCACTTTTTAAAAAGCAAAGGGGTAGAAAAAAGCAAACTTGTGTAATTGATTGCATTTAATTTTTTTATTCTGATCATTTAAATTTTATTTCAACAAAATGTTTTTTTCCTATTTTAGTGACTTGTTTTTCCCTTTGAAAATAATAAATGGTTCAAATACTGTTTATCTTTTAAAGCAGTCATTTTATCTAACTCTGCTCTCCCCAGAGTCCAGGTTTCTGAAGAAAAATATTAGGAAGCACATACTGAAGGAAAATCAGGTAGCAGTTATTAAACTGAGTACTGGATTCTGTCCATTATCATTGATAAATCTTAGTTGTATGATAATTTTATCATCCATAAATTATTTGTTGGCTGAATTCTTTCCTTATTGACTTTATTTTTTATTGTTTATGAATATTCATGAGATACAGAGCCGATTGTCACCCCTGGTGCCCAAGATGTGCTTAGCAAGCTACTAGTAAACAGGAAGGCAAGGAGGTTTACGTTTGACTCTATAAAAAAACACAGGTATTGAGAAGACTATTATAACAAACTCTGATTACTTTAAAGCATTCCTAAGATAGTAGAATCCACACAAAAGTGTGTTAAATTCTATTTGGGCTGTTATAATATGGGTTACCCTCCTATTCCTCCTTAATTCTATTCTTATAATTTTTATTGAAAGCTATGAAATTCCAGAACTTAATGTAATAATTTATAGTATCACAACTTTAGTGTGTCTAATATGTCTATATGTTATTTACCAAGTTAACAGTGCAATCAAATGCATGAAGACTTTGTAAAATTGCATGTAAATGTCCTTATCTGACTTTTTGAAATAACAGTCCAGTAACTTGTGGTCCAATATGGCTCAGAGTATCTACTTACTGTTTTTTTTTCATTTGGATGAAAAATAATTTATTTCAGATATGTCTGATGTTACAGGGATACATAGACTAGTCCTACATAGAAGAAAATATGTGCCAGTTGATTAGTTTATTCTGTCCCATCTCTTTTCCTCTGATGACACATTTAATCAGTTTAACTCAACAATTATCAAGAAGAGTACCAAGCAGAGGAAAGGTGTTCATCCTTGGCCTCTCGGCAAGGGGACCATGTGCAATCAAATGAGCACTTCTGCTCAGCTATAGTTTTTATATACTAAGGAAAGATTGACACAAATCAACTGATAGCGTTTGAAACGTGTAGATAACAATAGCATAATATTTTGATGGATCAGTGAAATGAGGACATAGAGATAATGTGAAAATTATGTTTGGCAGTTTTAATTATAAGTTAAAGCTAAAAAAATTGAAAGTCTCATATAATTCATCCCAATGGATTCTATAGCATGTGTTTTTCTTATATCTTGCAGTTACCATATTATTGTCATTATACTGGTGTACTGTTTCCCATTGCTTATCATGGGTATCACATACACCATTGTCGGAATTACTCTCTGGGGAGGAGAGATCCCAGGAGATACATGTGACAAGTATCATGAGCAGCTAAAGGCTAAAAGAAAGGTACTGTTCCATATCATTTACCTAGCATTTGTGTAAATTGTGGCACATCAGAGAGGAAAAAATCCTAGTCATGGCATTTTAATATAATATGATTTGATGTTGTACTCCTACATTTTTAATGTCTTTTCTTTGTTTTTTTAATTCTACCCTTCTATAAGCCACTTTCTACATACAATATCTGTGTATGATAGAAAAATTACTTCCTTACTTCAAGACTTTTTAAAATCACCTTTTGCAAAGTATTCTCAATTATTCTACCTGAAATTGCTGAAATTTCACTTTAAGTTGATTGTGTTTCTGCTGCTCTAGCTATCTGTTCTTCACTGAGCAGAATGCCTCTGATGTACTATATCTGCCCAAAGCTTCTTTTATCCCAGGAGTGACATCTTTCCTAGAAAGTGCTATAATTGAGTAATATCTGTCTATACCTCTTCCATCCCCTCCTGCCTCCCCTCTCCCTCTCTCTCTCTCTCTCTCTCTCATTCTTTCTTCCCCCCTTCAGCCATCATGTATATCTGATTAAAGGACAAGAATTATGTTCATACTGTTCTGCAACTTATGGGGTGACATGAAAAAGCCTACTCCTGACTAATTCCTAATTCACATTAAACAAGGAAATTTCTGTAAATTATTATATTGACATTTTAACTAGGGTTGTTATTTTTATTAAGATTTTTTTTTGACTACCATTATGTGACTCAATGAGAGAAAATTAAAAAATGGAGTTAGAAGGAATCTTATTCCATCCTCTTCTCTCCAGTTAATATGAGCTTAATGCATCCTGGTGAGGTTTTTCCAAGCATGAGTCCTGCTGATTATGTCAGTCATTATTATTTACTCCATTTATCATTAATTTATTTATGTAGAACTATCACCAACCACATAGACATTTCCTTTACAAATCACTCAACCATCTCAAAACTACTTAACTACAAACACTCACTTAACAATGGTTAATCAGATATCAAATATGTAATGCAGAAAATTGATTCCATTTTAACAGTGTTTTTTCTCTGATATTGACAAATAATGGCAGACAAGACTTATATCCTATAAACATTTATAATGACCTCTAGTATTTGAAAACCAAAAGTAAGCATGATCTTTTCCACATCAATTTACTCATTTCATACTACATACATATATGTCTAAGTTATTTACATAATTTTATTTTATTTCTCTTTCAAAAAACTAACCTTAAAAGTGATGTTCACAGGCCGGCCCAGTGGCGCACTGGAGAGTGCGCTGCTTGGGAGCGCAGCGGCGCTCCTGCCGAGGGTTCGGATGCCATGTGGAGACCGGTTCCCTCTCACTGGCTGAGCACGGTGCAGGCGCAACACCTAGGGTTGCGATCCCGTTGCCGGTCCCCGGTACGGGCGCGACACCGAGGGTTGCGATCCCGTTGCCGGTCCCCGGTACGGGCGCGACACCGAGGGTTGTGATTCCGTTACCAGTCAGTAAAAAAAGACAAAAAGGAAAAAAAAAAAAAAGTGATGTTCACAAACAACCGAACTATGTTATTAGCACCCAAAAAAGAATCCTAAAATTAAGAGAATGTCAATAACATTTTCAGTTTACATGAACAGTTTCTCTCTCCCTTTTATAACGTCAATCCACGTTTTCTAAGGACTTGCTTATATTGCAAGACACTATTTTCTTGGGATAATTGCTTATACCTATGTTTAGGGTATTGTCACATTATATAAGTAATGTGAAGTTTTATGTATTTCAGAGTAATTTCTGTCTTTGTATTATCAACTTAGTTTCCTACCTCTTATTTATTTCTTATTGGTTTAGGTTTTTAAATTTTTTTTTTATGTTTTCCATGTTTACTCCTAGACAAAATTAAAACAAGCCTAGTAATTGTAGACTATATTTCTTTTTTCTTCATATACATGTAATATTTCATAGGAAGAAATAGAAATTAAATCTTCATCTTAAAGAAATACAAAATAAATCTATTATTTTTTAATTTAGAGTCCCAGAGGGAACAAAAGCCAGAGAGTATATTTTTTAGTTTGTTATGATACAACTGGTGAGAGTAAGGTGTAAATATTCCATTTTGATTTCATAACTCTACAATTTCAAAGTAGAAATAGCACCTCAAACTGGGAGTATAACTCTTCTAGAATATTTCGAACAAGTAAGATATTTAAATGTTCCAGTTCATATATCTTTCTCTTGGATTGTGTTCTGGGCTGAAATAATACAAAATGACATTTCTGAATGCCATGGATGTTTATAACAAATCACCTTGTCCTTAGATTTCTTTCACAGTCACTTAATGGTATACATCAGTATCTATGCAGTAATATTCATTTTGTCCAAAATTTCAAAATTTCAAATTATAACTAGCTCTTCTCTTAATTTATTTCCTTCTATCTAAAACTAAGATATTGTTCTGGAGTGGTTTGGAATATAGTTATGTGTAGTAATCATGCTATTTTCATATGATTATTTAGATCAAAGTGAAAGGCTGTCCTGGATGGGACATTGAATTGTATGGTGTCTCCTATAGAATACATCTTAGACGTTACAGATTGGACTTGAGAGGTAAAATAAAAGGTATTGGCTATAATCATGCAAATGAGTCATAAGTATTGGGAGAAACAATTCCACAAACAACTCTGAGCAAGCCTCTTAACAATAAAAAAGGTAATAGATATTGACTGAACTCCCAAACACACATATACAAGAATAAATAAAAGCTGAAGAAATTTTAGTCAAGTCACTAAGCGAAGATCTTTGTAATTACTGAGGAGCATTCGCTTCTGTGTCACTTTATCCCACAGTCTTCAGGAATTATGCTCAATTTCAAGCCCTGTAGCTTAAATTCTTTGAAGAATAGCAAGTAGAAATACATCACATTTCTAACTTATGTAGAAGCCAGCAAGTTTAAAAATTGAACTAATATGAAACTTTTAGATAATTTAGGAGTAGCCATCCCCACTTGATTTTTACATGTGTCCTGCCTAAGTATATATAGTTTAAAATAATATCACTGGTTGCACCAGTGCCAGGTAAAAAGACTAAATAACAGTCTTCAAAAATGAGTTAATACCTCTAGAAACATTTCCTCATTATTAAAATTAGAGCATTAAACATGAAAATCAGTAAATATTTCAGATCAGAAATATTAGTGGGCTAAAGTCATAGGAAATTTTCTAATAGGCTCTGTGCAGTTGATTTTGGTTAAGGCCAAACTTTCCTTTTACCTTTGATGCTATGCAAGTAACCAAAATCACCCATACATATTAAGTTCAGAAAGGCTTAGAAGAATCCTTTACGGTTAGACTTTGGGTTGTCTGCAAGTAATATAGTGTGCAGGGGAAGGGATGGGAAGACCCGCACTTAATGTCAGTTTGGCATAGAGCCCCCTCCACTCAAAAATGAAGGTTACCTTTCTTTCAATTTTTTTTTTTCCTTTTTTTGTGACTGGTAAGGGGATCACAACCCTTGGCTTGGTGTCGCCCACACCGTGCTCAGCCAGTGAGCACACCGGCCATCCCTATATAGGATCCGAACCCACGGCAGGAGCACCGCTGCACTCCCAGAGCCTCACTCTCCTGAGTGAGCCACGGAGTCAGCTCTACAATTTTTAAGACTCTATTCTCCACACTTCTTTCTAGTCTTGGCCACCCCTCCACCTCCTTCTTCTGCTCCTAGCCCAATCTTAAGGGAAAGAAAAAAGTACATGTGTTGACTTACTTTTAGGCAAGTGTTGTACAGTAATGCTAGTGAGAGAGAAAACAGGAAGGGGAATCACAGAATGCACTGATACTTAGAATATTAATTCACACTTACAATGCAATGCTATGTTTTTTTTTTCTGTAGTAGCTCTTGCTCCGTTACTTATATAAATATGCATATATATGCATATAATGTATATATTTAATGCACAGCAGTGGTGCACCAGATAGTGAAGCAAAGGAGAAATAATGGAATCTGAAAGTAGCTCAGAATCTATGATGAAAAATTCCCAATTCTATAACCTTTTGTAGCACTAGTCTATACATTATTTTATTTTACACTCACATCGATGTTCTAAGATACATAGGAAAGGTATTATCTTACTTTAGAAATACGCCAGTGAGAAAGTTAGAAAGGGTAAAGATGAAATGGAAAGGGCTCGATGTGCTAGACTTTGGAAATAATCATCAGAGTTTGGTGACTGATTAGATGTGTATGGAAACAGAGAGGGGAAATGAAAAAATTCTATTTCAAGATTCCTATTCTGAGAAAATGGGGACAGTATTATCAGAAAATAGAGAGCCTACAAGAAAATACAGGAACTTTTGGGTGAACAAGATGAATTCACTTAAGAGAACTGAGGAAGGAGCAGGAGTTCACGTGCAGCTGCAGGTACGTTCCAACTTGTGCTGATGAAGACAACAACTGGAGGTAATCAACGCACATAGGTTCATATCAATCAATTCTGTACTCTGATTAGACATTTTCACAAGAAGAACATTCTATCACACGCTCTGAATGGCATAATCATCGTGACTATCGGTATACCACCTAGTGGGTATCAGGAGCACAAATTCCTCTGCTCGCCTCTCGCTCCTTCCTCTCAATCTCCACTCCCCCAACCTCCAGGAGCCCAAATCAGAGAAGCAGAGAAAAATCATTTTGCTAGAGCTGTTGTCTTCTATCCACATTTATTTCATTATTTCTGCTTTTTATTTCTAATTTAGTAAAACGAAGATTTTCAACCAGTGCAGAAAATTCAGTGATAGCCTTGTTCCTCTTTTCTAGATATTTCTAGTTACTAACAGGTTAATAAAATATCCTTTGAAAAAGATGAGTTGATAGCTGACAGTCCATGCAGCTATTTCCGTACTTCAAAAGTAAGAGGATTGATACCACCTGCCTTCGTCCAGTCTCATTTAATTTGTCATCATAATTATGTGGCCTCAATCCAAAGCAAAAAGGAAGAAATAAATAAAAATAAAAATAAAAGTTAACTGGGATAGAAAGGAGAAAAATGTTTTTCACTTATGAGAAGCAGCACCAATAATTATTCAATGAATTTGAAAGTCAACTCCAGCAGAGAAGTATATGAGATTCCTGCTGATATTGGGCATCTGAGAAATAATGATTTATTGCTGTTTGGTATATGCTTACGTATGTGAATACAATTTTCCACTGTGGAATCAAAATAAAATAAGTGTTCCGAAGGAAAAAAAAATACGTGGCCTCAGTTAATAATAGTACGTAGTCTTTCAGCTTCTGGCCCTTCATCAGCAGGAGATGCATTTGTAGCTGTTTACTGAGCACGGTGATAGATTGGTACTGATGCACATTTGTGTATTTTCTCCAGCCTCTATTTTGAAAGACTATATTTGTTTTTTGTTTTTTGTTTTTTTTTAAAAAAAGCTGAGGTTGGGGAAATCTGTGGTCACAGAAAAGAGCAAACAAAATTAATCTATGGAGGAATTAAACCCTAAGACAAAGAGCTTAAGAAACCACCTGACTATTTTTTAAATGACTCAACTGAAGATAGGAGATATAAATTATCTCATTTAAATTCATGGTAAATAAGCTATTCTGTGGGCCTCTGTTTATGCATTTAGCCATTAGGATTACAAAAGCTAGATACATTTTCCTTCAGATGCTCAATGTTTCTTTGTTTAGGTAATTACATTTAATTATAATAAGACCATATTCCTAAGCACTGTCAGTCCTATATATTATCTCATTTAGATTTGGTAGCTTCATTAACACTATGAGGTATTATTATACTTAGCTAACTGATGATGTAACCAAAGCTCAGAGAGTTTAACTCAGTTTAAATTATTATGTTCAGTAAGTAGAGGAATCTGGTTTGGACCCTTGTCTAACGCTAAAGTTAAGGAAATAATGAGGACATTATTGTCAGGAATTAGAGAGCCTATGAGAAAATCCAGTAACTTTTGGATGAACAAGATGAATTCACTTGTATGCAGCTAAAGTACATTACAGTTAATGTCAGTAAAAGAAGTAAATAAAAAAAGAGTGAAAAGGGGTGGGAAAATAATTAATAATATCATCATACTAACGCTATTTAGCCTTTTCTGCAATGTATACTCAATACAAAAATTTTTTTTAAAAGCCATTTATTTTATAGACTAAATTCCTCTGATTCTATTTTCCATGTAACTCACAGACATCTTACCTTGTTCGATTATTTATGAATAATTTTGGTTGCATTTGCAGGCCACTGTTAGATTTTATATTTAATACTAAATTGATCTTCTGTTTTTCTGTATGGAATTTCTTATCTGGAAATAGATCCCTGCTCTTCGACACTTTTTTCCTCCTTTCTTCGTGCTCTTTCAGTGCAGCTTTTAAGATAAGGTTCCTGTCAGAATTTATTTAAATGTTTTCTGTCTTATCTGATAAAGTAAATCTCCACTACATTATTGTCTCTTCCTTCTCCTAAGACTAAAGGTCATTTTAAATGTTATCATGTTTTGCTATTTTACCTTGCTTGTGTAATTTCTAATGAACACTTAAATAGTTTTAACTAGGCTATTTGTGAACACTTGAAATATTTACTTTTGTCAATAATGACATATTTTTAATATTATTAACAATTCTTCAGTTTACAATTAAATCTTATCTAGAAATAAGTTTAAGTGGCTATTAGAGTAGACCAAAAACTAGAGGAGGAAAGAATAAGGTAGATTAAAATGAGATTAAGTGAAAATTATGCTTGGCAGTGTCCCTAAGGAAGGTGGAGCATTTTATCACAAGCAAATTCTCAGATCTATTATAGAACATCAATCTAAAGCTGTGCTTTACTCACCACTGTATACTCACTGCCTAGCATAGTGCTGGGTGGATGGATGTAAATTACAAGTGTACACGTATATGACTCACCGTAGATCCACCTAGGTTAAGTAACAATGCAAATGTCAGTTATATTTCATGATATCACCCCATGTGATTTAGGGGGTGGGTGAAGTGATGGGGGAGGGATATGCAGAAAAAAGAGTGTGTCAGTTTGTTAGAGCTTTTATAATAAAGTGCCACAGTTTGGGTGGTGTAAACAATAGAAATTTATTTTCCCACGGTTCTGCAGTCTAGAAGCCTAATATCAAGATGGCAGCAGGGTCGATTTCTTCTGAGGCCTCTCTCCTTGGCTTGCAGATAGCCATCTTCTCCCTATGTCTTCACATAATTTTCCTTCTGTGCCTGTCTGTTCTAATCTCTTCTAATAAGGACACCAGTCATATTGGAATAAAGCCCAACCATATGACCTCATTTTACCTTAATTAGCTTGTTAAATGTCCTATCTCCAATTTTAGTCACAATCTGAGGGTACTATGGGTTAGGACTTTAACATATGAATTTTGAGAGGACACAATTAAGCCCATACCAGAGAGATTATTAAAGATCTTTAGAAATTGATTTCTTTGATCCAAGTCTCCTCTTGGATTCTGGTAGCTTTCTGGCACCAAGGATGAATTCTGCCCTGTTCTGAAGATACAAGTTTCTTGGCAGGTGAGACTGCTACTAAATGAAGGACTGTGGTAGAACTCCTCCCCACCTCATTCTAATGGGTCTGTACCTTAGCTGAAAGAAAATTGAGAAAACTGGTTTTCTGATTTTGACTGGAACATTTTACTCCTTTTCTCATCCCTAGTTGGCACAGTTTGCTTTCTTCGTCCCCTTGCTCCTCTACTCCTCTTTCTATTTGCCTTAGAGGAAACAGTTTCTTTTGAAATTATTTCACTTTCCCAACTTTACGTAATCTTTGGAACAAGGGACAAATCACAACATTTTAATGTGTGCAACATGACACCTCCCTCCCTCCAAGAGAGCACTCTATAAAATAACTCATACCCCTTTCATTTTTTATGCTATCCAGTTCCCAGCAATCTGCTGTTTTATTTTACCATTTTTTATGTAACCCAGATTTTAGCTGATTTCAGGTATATCACGTTTTAAAATTTTCATGTCTTTAATTTTAAAAGTGTAAATTTTACTACGGAATCTTGTAGATTACTCCAAAAGGAGAATTTGCTTCTCACAGCATCAAATTTATTTTGACATTTCTTCTCAAGTCAGCTCCCAGGCAATTGTATGTGTTTCTCTCTCCCCTTTTTTTCTCCTTCTCTCTTTTTATCCCCCTCTCCACCTTTTCTTCCTTCTGCCCCTCTTTGATCTAGTTTTCTGCTCCAGAAAGACCATTCACCCACAATTTTTGAAGATAAATTTAGCACTGTTCTTGCAATTCTATTCTATGCACTATTTCTATAATTCAAATAATTTCAAACTTGCAAATTTCTATCTACATTCATTACCCTGATTGGCAAACAAAATGTCCTCCATAGACCTGGTAATTGGAATCACATAAATAAAGTGTTTAACAACATGGTGTGACAGAAAAAAAAAAAAAAAAAAAAAAAAAAAGTTTTTTTTTTTTTTTCCACCCCTTTTTTTAAAAACTTTTTTTTTTTTTTAAAAAAAATTGAACTTCAAGTCAGAAGGAAATTAAAAAAAAAAAAATATTATTTTTTTGTTTATAAAAAATTGAACTTCAAGTCAGAAGGAAATTAAAAAAAAAAAAATAATTTTTTTTTTTTTTAAAAAAAAAAAAAAAAAAAAAAAAAAAAACTTATTTTTCTGTTTATAATCTCCTTCTGACTTGAAGTTCAATCTTTTATAAACAGAAAAATAATATGTTTTTGTTTTTTTCCTGTCACACTGTGCGGTAAAACACTTTATGTGATTCCAATTATTTGCTCTGAGTCTTTTCAGATGTATTTCTGGTACAGTTTTTATTTATATTCCATTTTAGCAAAGATTTTGGGGAGACTATCTTGTACTACTTTGCTTAGGTAGTAGATCCCAAAGTGCAATGATTCTCTGTACATCTATATACTTTACTCAGCACATTTCCAAATTTATGGCTTTGTCAAATCACTTGTCAAATCATATGCCTCCCAAACCTGTCCTTAATCTGTTTTTATTTGAAAACATTTAGAACTGGTGGAGTAGTACATTGTGATTACTTTATATCTTTTGATTCTCAGGTATTATCCTCAGATTATTTCTGCTTCATTATTTCATCATTCTCCAACAAGATGTGGCAGCATTATACAAATCCCTGAAACAGGAATTTCTAAAGCCTTTTGCTGCATCCATCTAAGCCCAGATGAGGAAAATGATTTCCACTGACACTCTACAAGAACATACATGCTTCACATATTAAATCTGCAAAAGAAAAGAGCATCCTAAAAGAACTGAAAACAGTGCACAGAATAGTTGTAGCATGCTGAAAAGGAACAGGATCTTGAATATTAATTAGAATAAATAACAGGTCCTTCAAATGCTACCCATGTTGATTAAAAAGCAGAAGATCAATATGAAATAATTTCCTTCATATAAAGTGTCTCACCAGAAACTGAGCGGTCACAAATTTGTGTGCAACAGTTAATCCAGCTTGAATGAAATGGCATGTTTTATTTTAAAACAATGTTTCATGGAGAACTAGAAGTCATTCTCACTTACTTGACTGAGAATACAAGCCAGGTCTCTATCATCCCAGCACTAACCTACATTTAGCCATAAGGTTTCCCAGAGCATCGTCTAGAACATACCATTACTAAACTAGAGATTTTTACTAGGAAAGACTCAACACAGAGATCTCTAAATCCAGTGCTGTGGGGGTAATAAATAAATTAACTTGCATTTATTTAGAGATCAACTGTAATAACACTGAATGGGAGACCTATATCTCACAACTTAGTTTCTATTGCTCTCCTATCTTCCTATAAAAGTTACTAGGATTTAAGCATCTTTGAGCAAATGATTCAAAAATGAAGAATTTTATACAAACCTTTCTCAAGTTCCATAGCCTAAGATGGGAATCATGGTGCAGAAACATTTTGCTATAGAGATTTCATCAAATTTTTAATATCTATAAAGCACAAAAGTGGCTGTTCAATTGTATTCTGCAATTAGAAACCAAATATATTTTGCCATTAAATAAGCAAAAGAAACTATTTTTTAGAATATAAAGTTGTTAACATCTTTTTTTTTTTTTTAATTTTAGAGGAACATCCCAGAGTCTTTGGGTGATTTAACAGTATACGTCAGATTCTCATTTCTCTGAAATGTGTACCTTCGCACGCATTTTTGTAGCCAACTAAAGTACCATATTATGCTATTTGAGTAGAAAAAATCTTATAGTTTTACTTATATACACTGTAAGCATAATGAGAAAGGAACAATATATTCATTTTGAATCTTTTTTCCAAGCCGGTTGTAGGTATACTCCAATTCGAGGATGGGGTAGATCCAGCAAATGACCTCACAGCGCTCCCATCTTTAATTCTGCCCTCTGATTAATTTCGATTAGAACTTTACTGTGTATTTTATTCTATTTTTGGAAGTGTGGTTCTTCAAAGCTGGTGAATGCCCTTCTCTAACCACCTTGACATTGGTCTTTTCCGGATCTGATAGCTCCTTGCTACTGAATTCCATGACTCTACAGCAGTACGGCTGTTAATGCAGTACTTGAATAATTCCAGGCCTTGTATCTGAAATCTCTTTGATATGGGACTTGAAGCCTCAACCGGCCACAAATTGTGGCCTAGGTTCGTTCTCTAAACACCTCAGCAAGCTTCTTCCATCTCTCTCTAGTCTCTGTCTTTTCATGCTCTTTATCCACACTTCACCTGTGCTCTGGATCCTTGGCACTTTCTTCTCTAGAGTAACCCTCCATCAGTTAAACCATCCATCTTCGGAACCATGACCTGTTTCACTTCACTGTGTTCCCCCTCAAAATGTAAGCACATTCACATCTCTTCCATCTTGTATGGGTACATTTGCTTTACCCTCTAACTTACCAATCTTTTTTTTGGTTTTTTTTTTTTTTTTTTTTTTTTTTTTTTTTTTTTTTTTTTTTA